>NC_060176.1:35972811-35985311 GCF_021184085.1 Oncorhynchus gorbuscha | reverse complement strand
CCCAACACCACTTTCCATCAGTTTGTATAGCAGACCCTCATGCCAGATTGAGTCGAAGGCTTTTTTGAAATCAACAAAGCATGAGAAGACTTTGCCTTTGTTTTGGTTTGTTTGGTTGTCAATTAGGGTGTGCAGGGTGAATACATGGTCTGTTGTACGGTAATTTGGTAAAAAGCCAATTTGACATTTGCTCAGTACATTGTTTTCATTGAGGAAATGTACGGGTCTGCTGTTAATAATAATGCAGAGGATTTTCCCAAGGTTACTGTTGACACATATTCCACGGTAGTTATTGGGGTCAAATTTGTCTCCACTTTTGTGGATTGGGGTGATCAGTCCTTGGTTCCAAATATTGGGGAAGATGCCAGAGCTAAGTATGATGTTAAAGAGTTTTAGTATAGCCAATTGGAATTTGTTGTCTGTATATTTGATCATTTCATTGAGGATACCATCGACACCACAGGCCTTTTTGGGTTGAAGGGTTTTTATTTTGTCCTGTAACTCATTCAATGTAATTGGAGAATCCAGTGGGTTCTGGTAGTCTTTAATAGTTGATTCTAAGATCTGTATTTGATCATGTATATGTTTTTGCTCTTTGTTCTTTGTTATAGAACGAAAAAGATTGGAGAAGTGGTTTACCCATACATCTCCATTTTGGATAGATAATTCTTCGTGTTGTTGTTTGTTTAGTGTTTTCCAATTTTCCCAGAAGTGGTTAGAGTCTATGGATTCTTCAATTGCATTGAGCTGATTTCTGACATGCTGTTCCTTCTTTTTCCGTAGTGTATTTCTGTATTGTTTTAGTGATTCACCATAGTGAAGGCGTAGACTCAGGTTTTCCGGGTCTCTATGTTTTTGGTTGGACAGGTTTCTCAATTTCTTTCTTAGATTTTTGCATTCTTTATCAAACCATTTGTCATTATTGTTAATTTTCTTCGGTTTTATATTTGAGATTTTTAGATTTGATAGGGAAGCTGAGAGGTCAAATATACTGTTAAGATTTTCTACTGCCAGGTTTACACCTTCACTATTACAGTGGAACGTTTTACCCAGGAAATTGTCTAAAAGGGATTGAATTTGTTGTTGCCTAATTGTTTTTTGGTAGGTTTCCAAACTGCATTCCTTCCATCTATAGCATTTCTTAATGTTACTCAGTTCCTTTGGCTTTGATGCCTCATGATTGAGTATTGCTCTGTTTAAGTAGACTGTGATTTTGCTGTGGTCTGATAGGGGTGTCAGTGGGCTGACTGTGAACGCTCTGAGAGATTCTGGGTTGAGGTCAGTGATAAAGTAGTCTACAGTACTACTGCCAAGAGATGAGCTATAGGTGTACCTACCATAGGAGTCCCCTCGAAGCCTACCGTTGACTATGTACATACCCAGCGTGCGACAGAGCTGCAGGAGTTGTGACCCGTTTTTGTTGGTTATGTTGTCATAGTTGTGCCTAGGGGGGCATATGTGGGAGGGGATGCTGTCACCTCCAGGCAGATGTTTGTCCCCCTGTGTGCTGAGGGTGTCAGGTTCTTGTCCGGTTCTGGCATTTAGGTCGCCACAGACTAGTACATGTCCCTGGGCCTGGAAATGATTGATTTCGCCCTCCAGGATGGAGAAGCCGTCTTCATTAAAATATGGGGATTCTAGTGGGAGGATATAGGTAGCACACAGGAGGACATTTGTCTCTGTTAGGATAATTTCCTTTTGAATTTCTAGCCAAATGTAGAATGTTCCTGTTTTGATTAATTTAATGGAGTGAGTTAGGTCTGCTCTATACCAAATTAGCATACCCCCTGAGTCCCTTCCCTGTTTCACACCTGGTAGTTTGGTGGATGGGACTACCAGCTCTCTGTAACCTAGAGGGCAACCAGTGGGTCTGTCTCCTCTATACCAGGTTTCTTGCAGGATGACAATGTCTGTGTTACCAATTTCTTTGGTGAAGTCCGGGTTTCTGCTCTTCAGGCCAAAGGCAGATGACCTCAGGCCTTGGATATTCCAGGATGATATAGTGAATGCTTTTTGTTCCATAGAGTGTCCAATGTTGTTGGTCGTGGTTTGGCCTCAGGCCAGTAAGTGTGAGCAGAGCCTGCTGAGCATCTGGTACATGCCATTGGCTTGGGAGAGTGTGTCTCTGTGTGTCTCTCTCTGTGTGTGTCTCTGTCTGTGTGTTTCAGTCTCTCTGTGTTTGTCTCTGTGTGTGTGTGTCTCTCTCTCTCTCTCTGTCTCTCTCTCTGCATGTGTCTGTCTCTGTTTCTCTCTCTGTGTGAGTCTTTTTCTCTGAGTATCTCTCTCTGTGTGTGTCTCTCTCTCTCTGTATCTCTCTCTCTGTATGTGTGTCTCTCTCTTTGTGTGTCTCTCTGTGTGTGTGTTTATCTCTGTGGGTCTCTCTCTCTGGGTGTGTCTCTATGTTTGTCTCGCTCTCTCTATCTCCCCCCCTCTCTCTCTCTCTCTCTCAGCATGTGTTTCTCTCTATATATGTGTGTCTCTATCTTTGTAACTCTCTCTGTATCTGTCTCTCTCTATGTGTGAGTCTCTCTCTCTCTGTATCTCTCTCTCTCTGTGTCTCTCTCTCTTTGTATCTCTCTCTGTGTGTCTCTCTCTCTCTCTTTCTGTGTTTGTGTGTCTCTCTCTGTGTTTCAGTCTCTTTGGGTTTGTCTCTCTGTGTGTGTCTCTCTTTCTCTGTGTATCTCTCTCTCTGTGTCTCTCTCTCTCTCTCTCTCTCTCTCTCTCTCTCTCTCTCTCTCTGTGTCTGTGTTTATCTCTCTGTGTGTGTCTCTTTCTGTGTGTGTCTCTCTCTGTGTCTGTCTCTCTCTGTGTGTCTCTCTCTCTCTCTCTCTCTCTGAATGTGTGTCTCTCTGTATGTGTGTGTCTCTATCTATGTTTATCTCTCTGTGTGTGTGTCTCTCTCTGTGTGTCTCTCTCTCTGTCTCTCTCTCTCTCACTCTCTTTCTGTATGTGTGTCTATCTGTATGTGTGTGTCTCTATCTACGTTTCTCTCTCTGTGCGTGGTTCTCTCTGTGTGTGAGTATCTCTCTCTCTGTATCTCTCTCTCTGTGTCTCTCTCTCTCTCTCTCTCTCTCTCTCTCTCTCTCTCTCTCTCTCTCTCTCTCTCTCTCTCTCTCTCTCTCTCTCTCTCTCTCTCTCTCTCTCTCTCTCTCTCTCTCTCTCTCTCTCTCTCTCTCTCTCTCTCTCTCTCTCTCTCTCTCTCTCTCTCTCTCTCTCTCTCTCTCTCTCTCTCTCTCTCTCTCTCTCTCTCTCTCTCTCTCTCTCTCTCTGTAGTGGCTTCCTTTCGTCTTTACCATAGCCACTGCCCAAGCCTGAAGCGGGGTTGTTTGGTATGCATACAGTCCACACTCAAGGTTTCCAAACGGCCAAACATTCCATGACATCCAGGGATATGGTGCAACAAAAATGTTTATTCTTCTTATATCTAACAAATAAATGAGTCTCCAATCAACTTAAAGCACAAAATACTTGATATGGAAAATACATATTATGACCTGTATGTCTGTATGTATGTATGTATGTATGGTCAAAAAACTATACCGCTCCCGCATCTAGCAAGGACTCTTTCCCGAAGGCCCAACTTCCTGCCTTTATCCTAACACACTTACCACAATACAATGAATAGGCAAGAGGGGGGGCCAAAAACTAAGTTACACTAACAACAAATGAATATATCTCAATCGGGTAAATATAAATCATAAAGGTACGTACCTAATATTTCATCATTTACATTAATATTTAATATATTTACACAAATATACATGGAGCTCCATATGTTCGGTCTTTTATACAAATATGTCCAAATCGGCTCTAACATACCGGCCCCTAATTGTTGACTGCACTGAATGCACAACAATTACTTTAAATTCAAACTTAGAGCCAATACACAAAACATTCTATACCAGAGCACTATTACAGTTCATAGCTATATACAAATATACAAGGTACCATGTAGGAAAATAGTCCATAGATCTCAATCTGAGTTGAAGTGTAAAGGTGTTCAACTTCGAAAAATGTCAAGAGTTTGACGTCCAAAAATGTATGACATCAAAGAATGTAAGAGTACGACATCAACGAATCAGAGGTGCACGTGATTCTAAGATGGAGCACTGTGTGTGTGTGTGTGTGTGTGTTTGTGTGTGTGTGTCACTCCGTCGCCTCAAGGAGTAGACAGAGTTTGTTGATAGGTCTCTGTAAGATATTGGTCTTAGTCTTAACCATGACGCTCCAGACAAGACCTTTGGCCCCTGGCAAAGCCTCCACCACACGCCCCATTAGCCAAGAGTTCCTTGGGGCGGTGTCATCGACGATGACCACAAGGTCACCAGGACTGAAGTTTCTCTTAGTTTTGTTCCACTTGTTCCGCTCCTGCATAAGTGGAAGATACTCCCTGATCCATCTCTTCCAGAAGAGGTCAGTGATATATTGTACTTGCTTCCATCTCCTTTGTGAGTATAGGTCGCTTCTCTGGAATAGTCCTGGTGGCAGGACTGGCTTAGCTTTCAGATGAAGCAGATGGTTCGGAGTCAGGGGTTCTAGATCATTAGGGTCATTTGTTACAGTAGTGATTGGTCTGTCGTTCATAATCGCCTCAACTTTACACAAGGCTGTCTGCAAAGCCTCATCATCCAGTACTTGCTCTTTAAGGACTGAATAGAGGATCTTTTTCACCAGTCGGATCAACCTCTCCCATACCCCCCCATGGTGGGCTCCAGAGGGAGGGTTGAATGACCATGTCACTCCTTTCTTCAGTAATTCATTTTGAATCTTGTTGTGATCCAGCTCTTTCATAGCTTCTCCTAGCTCTCTGTGTGTTCCAACAAAGTTGGTGCCATCGTCTGTTCTGATACTTGTTACTGGGCCCCTTCGACAGATGAACCTGCGCAGGGCATTGATGCAGGAATCAGTATCCAGATAACTAGCAACTTCTAGATGGACAGCTCGACTCACGAGGCAAGTAAAGATCACACCATAACGCTTCACATGAACGCGGCCTCGCTTCACCTCTATGGGGCTGAAATAATCTATGCAC
Source organism: Oncorhynchus gorbuscha (assembly GCF_021184085.1). Lineage (NCBI taxonomy): Eukaryota > Metazoa > Chordata > Actinopteri > Salmoniformes > Salmonidae > Oncorhynchus > Oncorhynchus gorbuscha. The sequence continues at coordinate 35,980,279 of NC_060176.1, read as the reverse complement.
ACATGGGTGAAAGGCGGCAAATCAGGTGACACCCGATCTTGTGGAAGGTCGGCCATCTTCTGTTCTCCAGCTCTAGCTTGCATCCGCCTGCAAAAGACACAGCTCTTAAGGATCTTCCTTGCTAAAGAGTTGGCACAGGGTATCCAATATCGCTGGCGAAGTCTAGAAAGCATGTGACCTCTCCCAGAGTGGCCAACCTGCTGATGGATGTGGAGTAAGATCAGTCTAGAGATGTAGGAGTCTTTGGGCAGGATCATAGGATTCTTTAGTTCCGTAGGCATAGCAGCTTTGCTTAACCTTCCTCCTACTCTCAGAATGCCATTGTCAATAATTGGATCAAGCTTACATATTGAGCCACTTCTCTTGGCACATTGTTTTCCTTTCACAACTAGTGCAATTTCTTGTTTAAAGTGCTGTCGTTGTTCAAATCGGATGATGACCTTTTCTGCTTCATCTAGGTCGTCCACAGACAGACTTTCTTTTCCAAACGTCAGTTTGAACTTGTCAATTTGTTCCTTCAGTGAGTTTGTCAGACTCTGATCTGATCTTGGATCAGTTTGAGAGATAATTTTCCTTTTCTGGCTTAACGGTAGAAGACGTTTCTTCAGTTTCAGCATCCAGGCAACTGCTTTCTTCAAGCTGTTCCATGTTGAATAGTACTCAATCAGTTTGCTGGTTGGACTCTTTTCTTTCACACTTGTATGGTTTACGATTACGTCTTTTCTCACCTCTGGATCATCCGGAGGGATGGAGCCAAGCTCCTCGGGGACTTTCGGCCATTGAGTTTCTGTTTTCTCCAGGAATTCTGGTCCTTTACGCCATCTCTTTGAGTTCAGGAACATTTCAACGTTTAATCCTCTTGAGGCATCATCGGCTGGGTTGTGTTTTGAGTTCAAATACCTCCACTGTTTTGCTTTTGATAGGTCACGGATCATAGCAACCCTATTAGCCACAAAGGTATGGAATCTCTTGGTATCATTGCGGATGTATTTTAGCACAGACTGGCTGTCCGTCCAAAAAGTTGACTCCTCAAGTTCAATCTGGAGCTCCAACCTTAACATCCTGTCCACTCGCACTGCCAATGTTGCTGCAGCAAGTTCCAGTCTGGGGATTGTCATCTGCTTGAGTGGAGTCACCCTTGATTTCCCCAGTATGAATGCAATGTGAACCTTTTCCATACCGTTTGTGAACCTAAGGTAACTTGCCGTGCCATAACCTTGTTCACTTGCATCACCGAAGTGATGCAGCTGTGCCGTCTTGACTTGACCAAAGTTCTCAGGCATCATACACCTGTCTATCTGGAATCTGGAGAGCTGGTCCAGCTCTGAGAGCCATCTCTGCCATGAAATAGAGTGTTCTTCAGGGATGACTTCGTCCCATCCACACTTCAGCTTGCAGAGCACTTGAAGAATTTGCTTTGCCTTTAATACAAATGGGGCGAGGAAACCTAATGGATCATAAATAGAGCTGACAGTTGAGAGAATACCTCTTCTTGTAAGGGGTCTGTTCTTGACAGTGACTCGGAAGGTAAATGCATCACTTTCAATGTTCCATCGGATTCCAAGTGCTCTTTCAACAGGCAGCTTTTCTCTGTCCAGGTCCAGTTCTTTTATCTGCTTGGCTTTGTGTTCATCAGGGATAGAAGCCAGCACAGTACGGCTGTTGCTGACCCACTTGGTCAATTTGAACCCACCCTGAGAGCACACATCCCTGAGGTTTTTCGTGAGAGCTATGGCTTGTTCTTCTGTGGCTACTGACTTGAGGCAGTCATCAACATAGAAGTTGGACTTGACTGTTTGAATTACCTCTTCATCGTACCTCTCACAGTTGTCTTCTGCAGTCCTTCACAGTGCAAAGTTTGCACAACTTGGAGAGGATATAGCACCAAAAAGATGTACCGTCATTCTGTACTCCTCCAATCTTTTGTTAGTATCACCATCCGGCCACCATAGGAATCGCAGGAAGTCTAAGTAATCTTCATGGACACGTACTTGATGGAACATTCCTTCGATGTCTGCCATCATGGCAATGTGCTCTTGCCGAAATCTTAGCAAGACTCCTATAAGCGTGTTTGCCAGGTCAGGGTCTTGAAGGAGTTCACTGTTAAGAGATATACCTTTATAGGATGATGAACAGTCAAACACTACTCGTATCGTTCCTTTGCGCTTATGGTGAACGCCATGGTGTGGTATGTACCATACCTTGCCTTTCTCTCTGAGGAGCTGTTCTTGTGGTACCTTCTCGGCGTAACCTTTTGTTATCATCTCTTCCATGAAGCCTTTGTACTCTGCAGCGTAACCTTTGTCCTTCTTGAATTTCCTGATAATATTTAGAGCCCGCTGCTTTGCCATGTCACGATTATTTGGCAGGACTACATCTGTTTTGCGAAAGGGCAACGGTAAGTAGTAGTGATGGTCTTTGAGGGTTATGGAACTTGATACGATCTCCATAAACCTACAATCCTCAGCTGACATCTCACTTTTCTCTTCATACCCTCTCTCAGGGAAGTCATGGTTGTACTGATTTACTACAAGAAGAACCCCCAGGTCGGCAATTGAGATACGATTGGCCATCACCGTAGGATGCCCAGATTCTAATAATAATAATAATAATAATAATATATGCCATTTAGCAGACGCTTTTATCCAAAGCGACTTACAGTCATGTGTGCATACATTCTACGTATGGGTGGTCCCGGGGATCGAACCCACTACCCTGGCGTTACAAGCGCCATGCTCTACCAACTGAGCTACAGAAGGACCATTCTTCTGCCATGGTACAATTGTTAAGAGGACCGTTCATCACCCATCCAAAGAGAGTTTTCACTGCATACGGTCCATTGCCTTGACTATTTATGATTTTCCAGGGTTCCATTGCCTTTGGAGCATTTACGCCAATCAGGAGTTCGACGTCGGCGTCAATTTCCTTCAACTGAACTTCTTTCAGGTATGGCCACCTTTTGAGATCTTTCTGAGTGGGAATGTTCTCTCTTGTCACTGGGATCTTATTTTGGGTGTAGACCTTTGGTAATGCAAGAAATGTGTCACATTCCACATTGCCAATCTCTAATCCAGATATCTCAAAGCTCTTGGTAGGACTCTCCTGCCCCATTGTGCGTAGCAGAATTTCAGTCTCACTGCCTTTAGCTTGCACTGCCTCATGAGTCTCTCCATACAAAATGTTGCTGAGCTACCAGAATCGAGAAATGCATAGGTTAACGTAGACTTGCTTCCATTTGCCATCTTTACTTGAACTGGCACAATCGCAAGTGCACAATCTGTACCGGCCCCGGTATCTTCACCAGCTTCCAGTGAAACAAGAGCACTGCTGACAGTCTCCTCCCGCTTTACTACTACACCCCTCGTATCTGCCTTCAGAGATCTAAATTTCTCTCTTCCTTCAATGTGCAGGATAGTGGGGTGGTTTCTTTGACATTTCTGACAGGTCATCCTTCTTTTACATTCTTTACTTAAGTGTCCTCTCATCAAACAGCCAAAACAAAGGCCTTTTGATCTCAGAAACTCAACCTTGGCTTCGTGTGGCTGTGCCTTCACCTGTTGGCAGTCGATCAGGAAATGCTCACCAGTGCAAAATACACATGAGATACTGGGAGCATCAGAAGGGTAGGTTCCTGGTTTCTTGACTTTGAATGTTTGTTCTTTTAGGGGTTTTTCCGAGTTACAATCTGCCAGTACATCTACTGCAGTGGCAAAGCTGCTTCCCCTACTCTTGGATTTGAACTGCTGTTTAAAGACAGCTTCTGTTTTGGTTTTAAAAAACCTTTTGTTGGTCAGGGGATCTTGGATATCTCCGTACAACGGATCCTGCAGTATTTTGGCCTGTTTTTCCATGAACGTCACAAGGTCACTGAACTGGGCCCTCAGGTGGCTTCTCTCTAAAATATCACATGCCGTAGACCTCCATTTTTCCCTTAGTTTGTAGGGAAGTTTTGACATGATCAACTTTATGTTGGAGGGAAGATTAAGCTCTTCCATGTTCTGTAGGTCTTCCATAGCGTTACAGCATCCTCTAAGATAGAGTGCATAGCCACCCAGTCCCTTTCCATCATCCGGTTTGATGTGTATCCAGTTCCAAGCTTTTTCCATATAAGCAGTGGTGACTTTGATTTCATTGCCAAAGTGTTCCTTTAACAACCTCTTAGCCTCTGCATAGCCTCTTCTGGCTTCCATATGCAGACAACTACGGACCAGGTCCTTGGGCTGACCAGAGGTGTACTGTTCCAGGTAATAGAGCCTATCCTGGTGACTGCTTGTCTTATCTTCTATTCCATGCTCAAATGCACGCATAAATGGCCTAAAGTTTAGAGGATCACCGTCAAACATAGGTATCTCCCTAACAGGGAGTGTGGCCTGTTTGTGCTGTAGTACAAGGAGGTCAGCAATTTCATTCTGCCTTTGCATGACAGTAGTGAGGTTATCATGGCTGGTATTATGGCTGATACCCGCAGTGTTGATTCTGTGTTGATTGCTAGACCTCGATGTTGGCTGCTGAAGGGTGTGGTTTATGACTGTTTTCTGAATAGGTTTTGATGGCTTTGTGGTCGGTTGTTGTAAAACTCTTTGTAGTGGGGTCTTTGGAACTGCACCTAATGCAGCAAATGCAACAGGTGATGGTTCAGGTTCCTTATAGACCTCGGGTTCCTGGTTCTCAAAATAAGAGTTCATTCCATCTTCTTGGCTTAGAAAATGGGCTGCCACAGAATGGGATTGAGAAGTTGACTCAACACTCTCCAGAACCTTCAGTTTGGCATTATATGCTGCTATGTCCATTTCCAGTGCCATTTTTTCCATCCTAACATTCAGTTGAGCTTTCTCCAGTTCCAATGCATGCTTGTCCTGTAATGATGCTTGGCGAGCTAGTAGAGCTGCTCGTTCTGCCTCAGCTTTTAGGCGTGCAGAGGACACTGAGGAAGCAGTTTTAGAAGACTTTGTTTTACTTGATGTTTTTGACACATTGGAAATGCTGTCGTGTGGTTCAATGAGCGTTTGTGGCTCGATTTCAGCTTTTTTCCATATGTCCACCTCTTTCAGGAAATGTTCATAAATTCTCATTCTTGGTTGATAATAGTTAATGCTCTCCTGTTCGTGTTCCTCCTCTGTGACCAGCTCTAGCACAGAATTATGAGCATTCTTAAAGTCATTGAGAACAGCATGGAATGCTTCAAGACTCTCATCCACAGTTTCAATGTTTCCTCCATCAACAAGAAGGGCTTTTATTTCATTCATTTTGCGTGTACACACTCCAAGTTTGCCTCTCCGGGCTGCATAGAGTGAATTTAGATGCTCCTCTGCCCTCTCCAGTGGAGTCTTATTTGGGATTTCATCCTCCATCATTCACTTTTAGTTCACTCAATTTACAATGACACAGTTGTTGGTTTTTGATTGTTAAACGTATTGTCCCTTTAGACCTCCTTTAATGCTTTAAAACACAGTCCTCCATTTCAGCATATTGACCCATTTGAATTGAACATGTGCAAGTTCGGCATTTTAGATGCATTTTAAACATTTCATCCCATTATAAGTAGTCCCTTTAATGAAGTTTAAACACGCAGTATCTTCAGATCCTTAGATTGCAATTTGTTGCGTTGATGCATTGCATTTCCACGTTAGGCCAAATATTAGACATAAGATTAGGCTACATTGTGCGTAGGATCTCAGTGTTTCCCAAACTTAAACTTCTTAATTGTTTTCACAACGCTGTGTTTTGAATTCCATTCCCAAGTTTATCAAACATTCCAATTAAAAGCACATTTGCGCTTCCATAATATGCATGATCAAATGAGCGCATTGAACAGGGCAGCTCATTCATTCGCAGTGGTTACTCACGGCTGGCGAATTCTAGGAGTTCAAATCCTTCCAAGCGAGCTGTCCATACGATCTGAATGCAATTACAAATAGAACAATATCCAGCGTGTGTCAGAACCGGAGATTTCCTTCCGATAGTAATCCTTCGCGGAGTTTTTTGACTTGAATGTAGTGGCTTCCTTTCGTCTTTACCATAGCCACTGCCCAAGCCTGAAGCGGGGTTGTTTGGTATGCATACAGTCCACACTCAAGGTTTCCAAACGGCCAAACATTCCATGACATCCAGGGATATGGTGCAACAAAAATGTTTATTCTTCTTATATCTAACAAATAAATGAGTCTCAAATCAACTTAAAGCACAAAATACTTGATATGGAAAATACATATTATGACCTGTATGTCTATGTCTGTATGTCTGTCTGTCTGTCTGTCTGTCTGTATGTATGTATGTATGTATGTATGTATGTATGTATGTATGTATGTATGTATGTATGTATGTATGTATGTATGTATGTATGTATGTATGTATGTATGTATGTATGTATGTATGTATGTATGTATGTATGTATGTATGTATGGTCAAAAAACTATACCGCTCCCGCATCTAGCAAGGACTCTTTCCCGAAGGCCCAACTTCCTGCCTTTATCCTAACACACTTACCACAATACAATGAATAGGCAAGAGGGGGGGCCAAAAACTAAGTTACACTAACAACACAAATGAATATATCTCAATCGGGTAAATATAAATCATAAAGGTACGTACCTAATATTTCATCATTTACATTAATATTTAATATATTTACACAAATATACATGGAGCTCCATATGTTCGGTCTTTTATACAAATATGTCCAAATCGGCTCTAACACTCCTTCTCTCTCTCTCTCTCTCTCTCTCTCTCTCTCTCTCTCTCTCTCTCTCTCTCTCTCTCTCTCTCTCTCTCTCTCTCTCTCTCTCTCTCTCTCTCTGCATGTGTGTCTCTCTGTATGTGTTTGTCTCTATCTATGGTTCTCTGTCTGTGTGTGTCTCTCTCTGTGTGTGAATCTCTCTCTCTAAGTCTGTCTCTCTCTCCCCCCCTCTCTCTCTCTCTGCATGTGTGTCTCTCTGTATGTGTGTGTCTCTATCTATGTTTCTCTCTGTGTTTGCCTCTCCCTGTGTGTATCTCTCTCTGTGTGTCTCTCTCTCTCTCTCTCTCTCTCTCTCTCTCTCTCTCTCTCTCTCTCTCTCTCTCTCTCTCTCTCTCTCTCTCTCTCTCTGTATCTCTGTGTGTGTGTGTGTGTTTATGTCTGTGTGTCTCACTCTCTGTGTGTCTCTCTATGAGTGTCTCTCTCTCTCTCTCTCTGCATGTGTGTCTCTCTCTCTGTGTGTGTCTCTCTCTGTTTGTGACTCTCTCTCTCTCTGTTTCTCAATTCAATTCAATTCAAGGGCTTTATTGGCATGCGAAACATGTGTTAACATTGCCAAAGCAAGTGAGGTAGACAACATACAAAGTGAATATATAAAGTGAAAAACAACAAAAATTAACAGTAAACATTACACATACAGAAGTTTCAAAACAGTTAAGACATTACAAATGGAAGGAAACGGCTTGTTTGGAGAACACACATTTCTCAGCCTTGACGTATAGGTCATGCTCCAGC
>NC_060176.1:35920311-35965311 GCF_021184085.1 Oncorhynchus gorbuscha | reverse complement strand
GTAGAATTTAACGGCTCTTTTCTGAATTTTGATCATTAGTGGGTATCGGCCTAATTCTGCTCTGCATGCATTCTTTGGTGTTTTACGTTGTACACTGAGGATATTTTTGCAGAATTCTGCGTGCAGAGTCTCAATTTGGTGTTTGTCCCATTTTGTGAAGTCTTGGTTGGTGAGCGGACCCCAGACCTCACAACCATAAAGGGCAATGGGCTCTATGACTGATTCAAGTATTTTTAGCCAAATCCTAATTGGTATGTTGAAATTTATGTTTCTTTTTATGGCATAGAATGCCCTTCTTGCCTTGTCTCTCAGATCGTTCACAGCTTTGTGGAAGTTACCTGTGGCGCTGATGTTTAGGCCAAGGTATGTATACTTTTTGTGTGCTCTAGGGCAACAGTGTCTAGATGGAATTTGTATTTGTGGTCCTGGTGACTGGACCTTTTTTGGAACACCATTATTTTGGTCTTACTGAGATTTACTGTCAGGGCCCAGGTCTGACAGAATCTGTGCATAAGATCTAGGTGCTGCTGTAGGCCCTCCTTGGTTGGTGACAGAAGCACCAGATCATCAGCAAACAGCAGACATTTGACTTCGGATTCTAGCAGGGGAGGCCGGGTGCTGCAGACTTTTCTAGTGCCCGCGCCAATTCGTTGATATATATGTTGAAGAGGGTGGGGCTTAAGCTGCATCCCTGTCTAACCCCACGACCCTGTGTGAAGAAATGTGTGTGTTTTTTGCCAATTTTAACCGCACACTTGTTGTTTGTGTACATGGATTTTATAATGTCGTATGTTTTACCCCCAACACCACTTTCCATCAGTTTGTATAGCAGACCCTCATGCCAGATTGAGTCGAAGGCTTTTTTGAAATCAACAAAGCATGAGAAGACTTTGCCTTTGTTTTGGTTTGTTTGGTTGTCAATTAGGGTGTGCAGGGTGAATACATGGTCTGTTGTACGGTAATTTGGTAAAAAGCCAATTTGACATTTGCTCAGTACATTGTTTTCATTGAGGAAATGTACGGGTCTGCTGTTAATAATAATGCAGAGGATTTTCCCAAGGTTACTGTTGACACATATTCCACGGTAGTTATTGGGGTCAAATTTGTCTCCACTTTTGTGGATTGGGGTGATCAGTCCTTGGTTCCAAATATTGGGGAAGATGCCAGAGCTAAGTATGATGTTAAAGAGTTTTAGTATAGCCAATTGGAATTTGTTGTCTGTATATTTGATCATTTCATTGAGGATACCATCGACACCACAGGCCTTTTTGGGTTGAAGGGTTTTTATTTTGTCCTGTAACTCATTCAATGTAATTGGAGAATCCAGTGGGTTCTGGTAGTCTTTAATAGTTGATTCTAAGATCTGTATTTGATCATGTATATGTTTTTGCTCTTTGTTCTTTGTTATAGAACGAAAAAGATTGGAGAAGTGGTTTACCCATACATCTCCATTTTGGATAGATAATTCTTCGTGTTGTTGTTTGTTTAGTGTTTTCCAATTTTCCCAGAAGTGGTTAGAGTCTATGGATTCTTCAATTGCATTGAGCTGATTTCTGACATGCTGTTCCTTCTTTTTCCGTAGTGTATTTCTGTATTGTTTTAGTGATTCACCATAGTGAAGGCGTAGACTCAGGTTTTCCGGGTCTCTATGTTTTTGGTTGGACAGGTTTCTCAATTTCTTTCTTAGATTTTTGCATTCTTTATCAAACCATTTGTCATTATTGTTAATTTTCTTCGGTTTTATATTTGAGATTTTTAGATTTGATAGGGAAGCTGAGAGGTCAAATATACTGTTAAGATTTTCTACTGCCAGGTTTACACCTTCACTATTACAGTGGAACGTTTTACCCAGGAAATTGTCTAAAAGGGATTGAATTTGTTGTTGCCTAATTGTTTTTTGGTAGGTTTCCAAACTGCATTCCTTCCATCTATAGCATTTCTTAATGTTACTCAGTTCCTTTGGCTTTGATGCCTCATGATTGAGTATTGCTCTGTTTAAGTAGACTGTGATTTTGCTGTGGTCTGATAGGGGTGTCAGTGGGCTGACTGTGAACGCTCTGAGAGATTCTGGGTTGAGGTCAGTGATAAAGTAGTCTACAGTACTACTGCCAAGAGATGAGCTATAGGTGTACCTACCATAGGAGTCCCCTCGAAGCCTACCGTTGACTATGTACATACCCAGCGTGCGACAGAGCTGCAGGAGTTGTGACCCGTTTTTGTTGGTTATGTTGTCATAGTTGTGCCTAGGGGGGCATATGTGGGAGGGGATGCTGTCACCTCCAGGCAGATGTTTGTCCCCCTGTGTGCTGAGGGTGTCAGGTTCTTGTCCGGTTCTGGCATTTAGGTCGCCACAGACTAGTACATGTCCCTGGGCCTGGAAATGATTGATTTCACCCTCCAGGATGGAGAAGCCGTCTTCATTAAAATATGGGGATTCTAGTGGGGGGATATAGGTAGCACACAGGAGGACATTTGTCTCTGTTAGGATAATTTCCTTTTGAATTTCTAGCCAAATGTAGAATGTTCCTGTTTTGATTAATTTAATGGAGTGAGTTAGGTCTGCTCTATACCAAATTAGCATACCCCCTGAGTCCCTTCCCTGTTTCACACCTGGTAGTTTGGTGGATGGGACTACCAGCTCTCTGTAACCTAGAGGGAAACCAGTGGGTCTGTCTCCTCTATACCAGGTTTCTTGCAGGATGACAATGTCTGTGTTACCGATTTCTTTGGTGAAGTCCGGGTTTCTGCTCTTCAGGCCAAAGGCAGATGACCTCAGGCCTTGGATATTCCAGGATGATATAGTGAATGCTTTTTGTTCCATAGAGTGTCCAATGTTGTTGGTCGTGGTTTGGCCTCAGGCCAGTAAGTGTGAGCAGAGCCTGCTGAGCATCTGGTACATGCCATTGGCTTGGGCGAGTGTGTCTCTGTGTGTCTCTCTCTGTGTGTGTCTCTGTCTGTGTGTTTCAGTCTCTCTGTGTTTGTCTCTGTGTGTGTGTGTGTGTGTGTCTCTCTCTCTCTCTGTCTCTCTCTCTGTGTGTGTGTTATCTCTCTGTGTGTCTCTCTATGTTTATCTCTCTGCGTGTCTCTCTCTCTGTCTCTCTCTCTCACTCTCTTTCTGCATGTGTGTCTATCTGTATGTGTGTGTCTCTATCTACGTTTAACTCTCTGTGCGTGGTTCTCTCTGTGTGTGAGTATCTCTCTCTGTGTGTCTCTCTCTGTATGTGTGTCTCTCGCTCTGTGTATGTCTCTGTGTGTGTATGTCTCTCTGTGTGTGTGTCTCTCTCTCTTTGTGTCTCTGTGTGTGTGTTTATCTCTCTGTGAGTCTCTCTCTCTATCTCTCTGTCTCTCTCCTTGTGTGTCTCTCTCTTTCTTTCTCTCTCTCTCCCTCTCTTTCTCTCTGTATGTGTGTGTCTCTATCTATGTTTCTCTCTCTGTATGTGACTCTCTCTCTCTGTCTCTCTCTCTCTGTGTGTTTGTGTCTCTCTCTCTCTGTGTTTCAGTCTCTCTGTGTTTGTCTGTGTGTGTGTGTGTGTATCTCTCTCTGTGTGTGTGTGTCTCTCTCTCTCTCTCTCTCTCTCTCTCTCTCTCTCTCTCTCTCTCTCTCTCTCTCTCTCTCTCTCTCTCTCTCTCTCTCTCTCTCTCTCTCTCTCTCTCTCTGTGTGTGTGTGTGTGTTTATCTCTCTGTGTGTCTGTCTCTCTGTGTGTCTCTCTATGTATGTGTCACTCTCTCTCTCTCTTTCTGTGTCTCTCTGTCACTCTGTATGTGTGTGTCTCTCTCTGTCTCCGTCTTTCTCTATGTGTGTCTATCTGTATGTGTGTGTCTCTATCTACGTTTCTCTCTCTGTGCGTGGTTCTCTCTGTGTGTGAGTATCTCTCTCTCTGTGTGTCTCTCTCTGTATGTGTGTCTCTCCCTCTGTGTATGTCTATGTGTGTGTATGTCTCTCTGTGTGTGTGTCTCTCTCTCTTTGTGTCTCTGTGTGTGTGTTTATCTCTCTGTGTGTCTCTCTCTCTCTGTATCTCTCTCTGTCTCTCTCCTTGTGTGTCTCTCTCTGTTTGTGTGTCTCTCTCTTTCTTTCTCTCTCTCTCTCCCTCTCTTTCTCTCTTGTGACATTTATTCAAACAACAACAACTCCTTCATGTATGTATTTTCTGATGTTTGATCAGAGATATTTTATCAGAGTATCTCTTGTCACACTGATCACAGCTATAAGGTTTCTCGTCTGTTTGTTTGGTGCGCTGTCAGCTCTCCACATTGACCAAAACTCATCCCACATTGACCACAGCTGTAAGGTTTCTCTCCTGTGTGTGTTCTCTGGTGTGATACTGTGACAGGTTAAAGGAAATATTCATAGCCTGTTATACATTAAAAAGTATTAGTAAGTTCATAGTATGTGAGGATCTTAAAACATCTAAGGTTAAAAAGATGCATTCAGTATTAGTTGATAGAGATTGATAACATTCATATAATTGTGTCAAAGGGTACGAATTGTGGGAGTAATGTGTAAATGTTATATTGATTACTTTATTTTGTGGTGCCTAAAAGTGTTAATCTGTGATCTACGAAATGCTCTTAATCTATGAGCCGGAGATCGATTGCTCTGGTCTCCACCCATATTTCTGGGGAAAATCGCGGTCTTTTCTCATTGAACTTAAAGTTGAATTGAGAATACTACACCGTACACCGTATCACTCTCGTGATTATTTCTCCCCTGTTTTCAGGTACTTTATTGATGATAAAAATAGTCATTTAAATGTTAATCATACTGAGAGTAGCTGCCATCTTATGTCGATTGTGAATGCGTTGTTAATAAGATATTTTGCTGTGTTATTTGTATAATGGGTTTTCTGTTGTTTTGTAATGTGTTACTTTTGTAAAGATTGAACTGAGAATACAACATATGGAAAAATACACGTTAAAAATGATCAACCAATTTGAAAAATGTAATAAAACATACAGAGCATTCAGAAAGTTCAGACCCCTTCTCCTTTTCCACATTTTTGTTAAGTTACAGCCTTATTCAAATGTTTAATTACCTCCACAGGAAATCTTCACAGGCAATTCTAGAATATACTATATATCCTAGAAACGTGGTTAGTTAGAGCTTAATTCAAATGTTTAATGCCCGTCCAAGAGACTGTTGACCAATCGCGTTCACATTGTCATGCTGTGACACGTAGTTCCTAATCTAATTCTCACAAAAATCCCTTTTTAAAGTCAGGGTTTGAGTCGAGAAACATGCCTATTTTCCTCTAAAGTACGAAATGTCACGTTTGAAAAGTTATATTACAGAGAAGTAAATTATCTCACATCTTTGAAAATATTTGTAATATGGTGCTTCTTGTTCACGGAGGGTAATTCATGCCAATGTAATTTTTTTAAAGCTGTTAAGAATTTGTTCTAGTTAAATAAAAGTTAAATAAAATTATTTAATAAATAGTATTTTATGATAAACCGTTTTCTACAAATCCGTCAAGGCACCAACTTTGAGAAGGTTCTAAAACAAAGGTTTCAAACCAATTCATGAATGTAATTGAATCTAGGTATGTTTCACCTTTAATGTAATGGAATCTAGGTATGTTTCACCTTTAATGTTATTGAATCTAGGTATGTTTCGCCTTTAATGTAATGGCATGGAAAAATAAATGGCTGAATATTATACAATGACTTATCAATAGGTCTAACAATTTCACCTCCACAGGAAATCTACACTGGCAATTATAGAATATACTATATAACCTGGTTAAACTATCATTATGACATCATGGATGAATTCTAGAATATACAATATATCCTAGAAACCTGGTTAAACTATCATTATGACATCATGGATGAATTCTAGAATATACTATATAGTCGAGAAACCTGGTTAAACTATCATTATGACATAATGGATGGCCAGTCCTTGTATTCATAGTAAATTCAGGGGGTAGCCCTGAGCTGAACTCAAACCTGGGTCCAGCGACTGTCAAGCCAACACCTTATAACTGTTATGCCAAGAAGTCTGAACTTATTGACGGGGTAGCTAGGTGTTGGGTTACAGTTGCTACAATAGATTTCTCTATGAAATTGAGAGTGGTTACATTTCTCCAGACCCCATCCCTCAGCTTTTTACTAAACCAAGTCTGTGGGCAGCCATTTTGTTATTGTTTAAATCCTAGGTGGCCCCTTTAAAAAAGCCACACAACAATCAACCAATCTTGAAACATAACAAAGCTGTAATTCCACCACTGTTTTGGTAATACTGTCAGGACCCGGTTACGAACCCGGGTCTCCGGAGTGAGAAACAGTCACTTAACAAACTGAGCCACGAATAGTCGTCAGAACCCAGAAGATGAGGCAGACACAGCAGTACTTGAGACGGTGTATTTAATGGAGTAAAAAGTGAAGTTCTTCAGGAAAACATGTAACTCCACAACCTCAAAAGGAATCCTACAAGAACAAAGGTAATCCTCCAAGACAAAAAAGGTAAATCCACAAGGTGGAAGGTAAAGCACAAAAAGCCTCAAAAGATACTCAAAAAACAAACAAACAAACAAGAACAAAAAAAACAGAATTCCACAAGAGAGTCCACTGGGATCAACAAGAGTTCTCAGAGTACTAGGGCTGGGTGCTAACATACAAACACAGAGCAAAGAACAGAGGAAAACAAAGGGTTTAAATACAATCAGCGGAAACGAGGCACAGGTGCAAATAATAATGGGGATCAAGGGAAAACAAAAGGTCAAAAGGCACAATGGGGGCATCTAGTGACCAAACACCGGAACAACCCTGGCCAAATCCTGACAAATACGATGATGGATGGGCCTGGAGAAATGTAACTACTCTCAAATTCATAGACAGACCTATGGATGCAAGGACTGACTATCCATGATATCAACATTATAGATTTAACCATGTTGAGACTATACAGTGTTTATTTACATTGTTTCTAAAAATTGGAGTAAAAAAAGCTTATTTGGGGTTCTGATGGGGTAAATAGTTTAACTAAGCTCATGAACCATGTGTTATATTCTTCAAGAATCAATGGCTATAAATAAATAATTAAAAAGTCACAATATGGATGTAACAATTGCAGATTTAGCCTTTAACACCACACATCAGTTCAACAACTGCAGAGTTCGTGCCTCTGTTTTTAAGACAGTACTTACTAGTGTTAATCAGGGCCCGTTCATCGTTAGAACCATTGGATGCCTTAAGATGCATTTGGGAAAACGGGCCCAGATATCCAGTTAACTCCTCTTCTTCATCCTCCTTTTCACTCCAAAAACTGCATCCTCCTCTTTCTCTGCCTCCTCTTCTTTTACTGTAACATCTTCCTCCTTTCACTCTGAACAAGTCTTCCTCCTCTTTCACTGAAACGTGTTTCTCTTCTTCTTTCACTGTAACAGCCTCACCCTCTACTTGTTTTTGTATTGTAACATATTTCTCTTCCTCCTCCTCTTTCACCAGGGCTTCTTTCTCCGTCCAGCAGACCGCCTCTTCTTTATCAGGAGGAGAGTAGCTTAGTGACCTCATGGTTGGAGATGTTAGCTAGCTAGCATTAGCGACTTGCCTAGTTCTAAGCTAACTTAGCAAACCAGATAGCTGACAAACAACGTAAATATATCATTAAATGGGCGTGTCAGCCTGATTTGACCGTCCTTTCGAACAAACTGGGTTAAGGATTAACCTGTCAGACCAGAAAAACGTTGAGATGCAGCTGCACATTTAAAGTGGTCTGAACTTTGAATATCAACACGAGGTAGAGACGATAAACTCACCTTTCAGACAATCACTGGTACGATTGATTAGCTGTCCTAAGTAAAGTATCTTCAAAATCAAATTTAAGTGGGACCATTCTACTAACGTTACTCTGCTCAAACCATCGTATTATGTTACTCTCACCACCACACTGGGAACCATCTTCAAAGAAGCATCTTCAGGAGTGAATGGAAGAAAAATCAATTGAAGTTCTATTCAGCCATATTGTTGTCATTCCGCTAGGGACCTGTTTTTAGTGTATAAAGTTTGTATGTTTAATTAGCTAGTAAATAAATAATTAAATCAACTTGTGTTGTACTGAATAAGTAAGGCTCTGGTTTTTGCAGATGCAAGGAGGTTACGACTGTGCAGAATAATGATATGATACAAGGTTATGATTAATAAGTTGACTGTTTATAGACGTGATAGGCAAAGACCTTTAGAGTTTAATTCGGGAGATGGTAACTCTTTAAAGAACCGCTCTCATGGTGCCCCAGATCCTAATGAGTTAATTGTTACATGATTCATTCAATAGGGTAACAATGAAACATATTTAGGTAATTAGATAAATTTGTAAGTCGCTCTGGATAAGAGCGTCTGCTAAATGACTTAAATGTAAATGTAAATGTTAAAGTCAAGCCACGACAATGTCTACCCACCCTGCTTACACCCCTTGGTCAGGTAAAGAGCAATTGAGTGCTTCCACATGTTGGTCCTCGTGCATGTGTGAACAACATACCCTCCAACGCTCCAAAGAAAAAAACACACACACACGCACGCAGGCACACACGCACGCAGGCGCACACACACGCAGGCGCGCACACATATGTATGTGTGTGCGTGCATACTTGTGTGTGTACCTGCTTGTGTGACATACATGTGAAATGTGTGTGTGTGTTTCCAGGTTTGAGAGGAGCGCCAGGTTACTCCCTGGAACAGGCCCACCACCTGCCCATAGCAATGGACCCTCTGATTGGTGAGTGTAACCCTCAGGCCAGGCCAGGCTAGACCATTGTACTGAATACTGACTAAGTTATCCCTCTGATTGGTGAGTGTAACCCTCAGGCCAGGCCAGGCCAGACCATTGTACTGAATACTGACTAAGTTATCCCTCTGATTGGTGAGTGTAACCCTCAGGCCAGGCCAGGCCAGGCCAGACCATTGTACTGAATACTGACTAAGTTATCCCTCTGATTGGTGAGTGTACCTCAGGCCAGGGCAGACCATTGTACTGAATACTGACTAAGTTATCCCTCTGATTGGTGAGTGTAACCCTCAGGCCAGGGCAGACCATTGTACTGAATACTGACTAAGTTATCCCTCTGATTGGTGAGTGTAACCCTCAGGCCAGGCCAGACCATTGTACTGAATACTGACTAAGTTATCCCTCTGATGAGTGAGTGTAACCCTCAGGCCAGGCCAGGCCAGACCATTGTACTGAATACTGACTAAGTTATCCCTCTGATTGGTGAGTGTAACCCTCAGGCCAGGCCAGGCCAGACCATTGTACTGAATACTGACTAAGTTATCCCTCTGATTGGTGTGTGTAACCCTGAGGCCAGGGTAAATGATGGGTTGTGAATTAAAATATATTACAGTAATGATGGGTTATGAACTAACAGGTATAAATGATCGGTTAAGAATTAACAGGTATAAATGATGGGTTATGAATTAACAGGTATAAATGATGGGTTATGAACTAACAGGTATAAATGATGGGTTATGAATTAACAGGTATAAATGATGGGTTATGAACTAACAGGTATAAATGATGGGTTATGAATTAACACATCCCCTCCAGGCATTTCAATACATTCAGGATTTCTTAAGGTCAATGTGTAATGTATTTGGTTTTACCTCTCTCTCTCTCCATCTCATTTAACATTTACATTTAAGTCATTTAGCAGACGCTCTTATCCAGAGCGACTTACAAATTGGTGCATTCACCTTATGACATCCAGTGGGACAGTCACTTAACAATAGTGCATCTAAAACTTAGGGGGGTGGGGTGAGAGGGATTACTTAACCTATCCTAGGTATTCCTTAAAGAGGTGGGGTTTCAGGTGTCTCCGGAAGGTGGTGATTGACTCCGCTGTCCTGGCGTCGTGAGGGAGTTTGTTCCACCATTGGGGGGCCAGGGCAGCGAACAGTTTTGACTGGGCTGAGCGGGAGCTGTACTTCCTCAGTGGTAGGGAGGCGAGCAGGCCAGAGGTGGATGAACGCAGTGCCCTTGTTTGGGTGTAGGGCCTGATCAGAGCCTGGAGGTACTGAGGTGCCGTTCCCCTCACAGCTCCGTAGGCAAGCACCATGGTCTTGTAGCGGATGCGAGCTTCAACTGGAAGCCAGTGGAGAGAACGGAGGAGCGGGGTGACGTGAGAGAACTTGGGAAGGTTGAACACCAGACGGGCTGCGGCGTTCTGGATGAGTTGAAGGGGTTTAATGGCACAGGCAGGGAGCCCAGCCAACAGCGAGTTGCAGTAATCCAGACGGGAGATGACAAGTGCCTGGATTAGGACCTGCGCCGCTTCCTGTGTGAGGCAGGGTCGTACTCTGCGGATGTTGTAGAGCATGAACCTACAGGAACGGGCCACCGCCTTGATGTTAGTTGAGAACGACAGGGTGTTGTCCAGGATCACGCCAAGGTTCTTGGCGCTCTGGGAGGAGGACACAATGGAGTTGTCAACCGTGATGGCGAGATCATGGAACGGGCAGTCCTTCCCCGGGAGGAAGAGCAGCTCCGTCTTGCCGAGGTTCAGCTTGAGGTGGTGATCCGTCATCCACACTGATATGTCTGCCAGACATGCAGAGATGCGATTCGCCACCTGGTCATCAGAAGGGGGAAAGGAGAAGATTAATTGTGTGTCGTCTGCATAGCAATGATAAGAGAGACCATGTGAGGTTATGACAGAGCCAAGTGACTTGGTGTATAGCGAGAATAGGAGAGGGCCAAGAACAGAGCCCTGGGGGACACCAGTGGTGAGAGCGCGTGGTGAGGAGACAGATTCTCGCCACGCCACCTGGTAGGAGCGACCTGTCAGGTAGGACGCAATCCAAGCGTGGGCCGCGCCGGAGATGCCCAACTCGGAGAGGGTGGAGAGGAGGATCTGATGGTTCACAGTATCGAAGGCAGCCGATAGATCTAGAAGGATGAGAGCAGAGGAGAGAGAGTTAGCTTTAGCAGTGCGGAGCGCCTCCGTGATACAGAGGAGAGCAGTCTCAGTTGAATGACTAGTCTTGAAACCTGACTGATTTGGATCAAGAAGGTCATTCTGAGAGAGATAGCGGGAGAGCTGGCCAAGGACGGCACGTTCAAGAGTTTTGGAGAGAAAAGAAAGAAGGGATACTGGTCTGTAATTGTTGACATCGGAGGGATCGAGTGTAGGTTTTTTCAGAAGGGGTGCAACTCTCGCTCTCTTGAAGACGGAAGGGACGTAGCCAACGGTCAGGGATGAGTTGATGAGCGAGGTGAGGTAAGGGAGAAGGTCTCCGGAAATGGTCTGGAGAAGAGAGGAGGGGATAGGGTCAAGCGGGCAGGTTGTTGGGCGGCCGGCCGTCACAAGACGCGAGATTTCATCTGGAGAGAGAGGGGAGAAAGAGGTCAGAGCACAGGGTAGGGCAGTGTGAGCAGAACCAGCGGTGTCGTTTGACTTAGCAAACGAGGATCGGATGTCGTCGACCTTCTTTTCAAAATGGTTGACGAAGTCATCTGCAGAGAGGGAGGAGGGGGGGAGGGGGCGGAGGATTCAGGAGGGAGGAGAAGGTGGCAAAGAGCTTCCTAGGGTTAGAGGCAGATGCTTGGAATTTAGCGTGGTAGAAAGTGGCTTTAGCAGCAGAGACAGAGGAGGAAAATGTAGAGAGGAGGGAGTGAAAGGATGCCAGGTCCGCAGGGAGGCGAGTTTTCCTCCATTTCCGCTCGGCTGCCCGGAGCCCTGTTCTGTGAGCTCGCAATGAGTCATCGAGCCACGGAGCGGGAGGGAGGACCGAGCCGGCCTGGAGGATAGGGGACATAGAGAGTCAAGGGATGCAGAGAGGGAGGAGAGGAGGGTTGAGGAGGCAGAATCAGGAGATAGGTGGGAGAAGGTTTGAGCGGAGGGAAGAGATGATAGGATGGAAGAGGAGAGAGTAGCGGGGGAGAGAGAGCGAAGGTTGGGATGGCGCGATACCATCCGAGTAGGGGCAGTGTGGGAGGTGTTGGATGAGAGCGAGAGGGAAAAGGATACAAGGCAGTGGTCGGAGACTTGGAGGGGAGTTGCAATGAGGTTAGTGGAAGAACAGCATCTAGTAAAGATGAGGTCGAGCGTATTGCCTGCCTTGTGAGTAGGGGGGAAGGTGAGAGGGTGAGGTCAAAAGAGGAGAGGAGTGGAAAGAAGGAGGCAGAGAGGAAAGAGTCAAAGGTAGACGTGGGGAGGTTAAAGTCGCCCAGAACTGTGAGAGGTGAGCCGTCCTCAGGAAAGGAGCTTATCAAGGCATCAAGCTCATTGATGAACTCTCCGAGGGAACCTGGAGGGCGATAAATGATAAGGATGTTAAGCTTGAAAGGGCTAGTAACTGTGACAGCATGGAATTCAAAGGAGGCGATAGACAGATGGGTAAGGGGAGAAAGAGAGAATGACCACTTGGGAGAGATGAGGATCCCGGTGCCACCACCCCGCTGACCAGACGCTCTCGGGGTTTGCGAGAACACGTGGGCGGACGAAGAGAGAGCAGTAGGAGTAGCAGTGTTGTCTGTGGTGATCCATGTTTCCGTCAGTGCCAAGAAGTCGAGGGACTGGAGGGAGGCATAGGCTGAGATGAACTCTACCTTGTTGACCGCAGATTGGCAGTTCCAGAGGCTACCGGAGACCTGGAACTCCACGTGGGTCGTGCGCGCTGGGACCACCAGAGTAGGGTGGCCGCGGCCACGCGGTGAGGAGCGTTTGTATGGTCTGTGCAGAGAGGAGAGAACAGGGATAAACAGACACATAGTTGACAGGCTACAGAAGAGGCTACGCTAATGCAAAGGAGATTGGAATGACAAGTGGACTACACGTCTCGAATGTTCAGAAAGTTAAGCTACGTAGCAAGAATCTTATTGACTAAAATGATTAAAATGATACAGTACTGCTGAAGTAGGCCAGCTGGCAGTTGTCACGCTCTCTCTCTCCAGTCAATAACCAGTTATCCCTCAACACCCTTGTACTGTACTGCACTGGAATTATCACATTGGCTGGCAGGCACTTGCTGTTTTGTGTAATTGGTTACATTTCAGCCACGTGTGCATAAGGGAGAGGTGGTGTCTGATGTCTGTAGGTCAATGCAACTGAGAAATACCCCACCTGGTACACTGGCAGGGTCTGAATCAAACCCAATGTCCACCTGGCACACTGGCAGGGTCTGAATCAAACCCAATGTCCACCTGGTACACTGGCAGGGTCTGAATCAAACCCAATGTCCACCTGGTACACTGGCAGGGTCTGAATCAAACCCAATGTCCACCTGGTAAACTGGCAGGGTCTGAATCAAACCCAATGTTAAGAGGAGGGAAGATTAGTCAAGAGGGTGATGATTATTGTTGTTCTACTGCCTGATTGTTATGCAACAACACTGTTTACAAAGCTTTGTTAAAGAACATGTTGTTGTTTGTGTCTCACTGCTTTGCTTTATCTTGTCCAGGTCACAGTTGTAAATGAGAACTTGTTCTCAACTGGCCACCTGGTTAAACTATCATTGTGACATCATGGCCACCTGGTTAAATAAAGGTGCATTTAAAAAAAATTAAAACATGTATATTTTTTACAACATTAATGTCTACACTGTATTTCTGATCAATGTTATGTTGTTATAATGGAGAAAAAAATGTTTTCTTTAAAAACAAGGACATTTCTGTCACCCCAAACTTTTGAACGGTAGTATACATCTACATGATGTATTGTTACACCATGTAGGAGCAGTAAAGACCTAGTCTGTTCAATATATACATCTACATGATGTATTGTTACACCATGTAGGAGCAGTATAGACCTAGTCTGTTCATTATATACAATTCAATTCAATTCAAGGGCTTTATTGGCATGGGAAACATGTGTTAACATTGCCAAAGCAAGTGATACTACATGACGTATTGTTACACCATGTAGGAGCAGTATAGACCTAGTCTGTTCATTATATACATCTATATGATATATTGTTACACCACGTAGGAGCAGTATAGACATAGTCTGTTCAATATATACATCTACATGATATATTGTTACACCATGTAGGAGCAGTATAGACCTAGTCTGTTCATTATATACATCTACATGATGTATTGTTACTCCATGTCGGAGCAGTATTGACCTACAGTAGCTAGCACCAGTTAGCCTCGAACCAGGTCCATCTCCTGGCTAGCAAACAAAATTACTCCAGCTCCAATACCTCTTTTGCCAATTGCCCTGGACCCTTTGTCAACACGGAGCCCCGCCGATCCATCAAGACTGGTCTGCCTACGTAATTCCATCCGGTATGCCCTCAACCGGCCTTTGCAGGACGTTGGTGAAGACCTTGTCCCGAAGCTAGCACCAGTTAGCCTCGAGCCAGGCACATCTCCCGGCTAGCGTAGTAATGACTACCTAACGGCTTCCCTGGTTCATATATTCCTGTTGACTGGACCCTACGATCACTTGGCTACATAGTTGATGCATGCTGGATTGTTCATTAATCACGGGTCTCCATTTTGTTTATCTGTCGGCCCCAGCCTCAAACTCAGGCCCTGTGTGTAGTTAACTGACCCTCTCTGCCTATTCATTGCCAGTTTACCTGTTGTCATAGCTAATTAACTGCTGTTGTCTTAGCTAGCTCTCCCAATCAACACCTGTGATTGCTTTATGCCTCGCTTTATGTCTCTCTCTAATGTCAACATGCCTTGTATACTGTTGTTTATGGTAGTTATCATTGTTTTATTTTACTGCGGAGCCCCTAGTCCCACTCAACATGGCTCAGAGATCTCTTTTGTCCCACCTCCCACACATGCGGTGACCTCACCTAGCAGCACTAGTGCCTCCAGAGATGCAACCTCTTTTATCTTTTATTTTTTCGACCACTACCTTGTATCCTTTTCCCTCTCGCTCTCATCCAACACTTCCCACACTGCCCCTACTCGGATGGTATCGCGCCGTCCCAACCTTCGCTCTCTCTCCCCCGCTACTCTCTCCTCTTCCATCCTATCATCTCTTCCCTCTGCTCAAACCTTCTCCAACCTATCTCCTGATTCTGCCTCCTCAACCCTCCTCTCCTCCCTTTCTGCATCCTTTGACTCTCTATGTCCCCTATCTTCCAGGCCGGCTCGGTCCTCCCCTCCCGCTCCGTGGCTTGACGACTCATTGCGAGCTCACAGAACAGGGCTCCGGGCAGCCGTGCGGAAATGGAGGAAAAGGTTCATGCTCTACAACATCCGCAGAGTACGACCCTGCCTCACACAGGAAGCGGCGCAGGTCCTAATCCAGGCACTTGTCATCTCCCGTCTGGATTACTGCAACTCGCTGTTGGCTGGGCTCCCTGCCTGTGCCATTAAACCCCTACAACTCATCCAGAACGCCGCAGCCCGTCTAGTGTTCAACCTTCCCAAGTTCTCTCACGTCACCCCGCTCCTCCGCTCTCTCCACTGGCTTCCAGTTGAAGCTCGCATCCGCTACAAGACCATGGTGCTTGCCTACGGAGCTGTGAGGGGAACGGCACCTCAGTACCTCCAGGCTCTGATCAGGCCCTACACCCAAATAAGGGCACTGCGTTCATCCACCTCTGGCCTGCTCGCCTCCCTACCACTGAGGAAGTACAGTTCCCGCTCAGCCCAGTCAAAACTGTTCGCTGCTCTGGCTCCCCAATGGTGGAACAAACTCCCTCACGACGCCAGGACAGCGGAGTCAATCACCACCTTCCGGAGACACCTGAAACCCCACCTCTTTAAGGAATACTTAGGATAGGATAAAGTAATCCTTCTCACCCCCCCTTAAAATATTTAGATGCACTATTGTAAAGTGGCTGTTCCACTGGATGTCATAAGGTGAATGCACCAATTTGTATGTCGCTCTGGATAAGAGCGTCTGCTAAATTACTTAAATGTAATGTAAATGTAAATGTAAATGTTATCGTCACTCAATGCCTAGGTTTACCTCCACTGTACCCCGCGCCCTACCATACCCCTGTCTGTACATTATGCCATGAATCTATCCTACCACGCCCAGAAATCTCCTCATTTTATTCTCTGTTCCAAACGCACTAGACGACCTGTCATGTTTTGTCATTTAGTATCTTGTCTTGTCCCTGTGCTTCCCATTCTATTCGTTTCCCTCTGCTGGTCTTATTAGGTTCTTTCCCTCTTTCTATCCCTCTCTCTCCCCCTCCCTCTCTCACTCTCTCGCTCTCTCTTCTCTCTATCGTTCCGTTCCTGCTCCCAGCTGTTCCTATTCCCCTAATCAATCATTTAGTCTTCCCACACCTGTTCCCGATCCTTTCCCCTGATTAGAGTCCCTATTTCTTCCTTTGTGTTCCGTTCCTGTCCTGTCGGTTCCTTGTCTAGAATTCACCGTGCTGTGTTTGTGTATCGCCCTGTCGTGTCGTGTTTTCCTCAGATGCTGCGTGGTGAGCAGGTGTCTGAGTCTGTCTGGTTCAAGTGCCTTCCCGAGGCAACCTGCTGTTCACCTGCTGTTCAAGATCGAGTCTCCAGTTTGTCCTCGTCATTTCGAGTGAAAGTTGTGTTTTTTTGTTTGTAATTACTTTACTGGATTAAAGACTCTGTTTTCGCCAAGTCGCTTTTGGGTCCTCTTTCACCTGCATGACACGACCATCCCACTCTTCAAAGGGGTGACACTCTAGCCTTTAGCCGTACCCTCATCCTACTCCGCTTTTCCTTGGGTGATGTAGAGGTTAACCCATGACCTGTGTGTCCCCAGGCACTCTCATTTATTAACTTCTGTAATCGAAAAAGCCTTGGTTTCATGTATGTTAAGATCAGAAGCCTCCTCCCTAAGTTTGTTTTACTCACTGCTTTAGCACACTCCGCCGACCTTAATGGCCTTGCCGTGTCTGAATCCTGGCTTAGGAAGGCAACCAAACATTCTGAAATTTCCATCCTCAACCACAACATGTTGCCGCCTGTTATAGACCCCCCTCGGCTCCCAGCGGTGCCCTGGACACCATATGTGAATTGATTGCCCCCTATCTGTCTTCAGCGTTCGTTCTATTAAGTGACCTAACCAGGGATATGCTTAACACCCCGGCCGTCCTACAATCCAAGCTAGATGCCCTCAATCTCACACAAATTATCAAGGAACCCACCAGGTACAACCCTAAATCCATAAACATAGGCACCCTCATAGATATTATCCTGACCAACTTGCCCTCTGCTGTTTTCAATCAGGATCTCAGCGATCGTTGCCTGCATCCGATATGGGTCCGCGGTCAATAGACCACCCCTCATCACTGTCAAACGCTCCCTGGCCCGGGTATCCTGGAAGGATTTTTACCTCATCCCATCAGTAGAGGATGCCTGGTTGTTCTTTAAAAGTCATTTCCTCAACATCTTAAATAAGCATGCCTCTTTCTAAGAACAGATATAGCCCAGCACAAAAACATCCTGTGGCGTACTGCACTAGCATCAAATAGTCTGGCGTGATATGCATCTTTTCAGACAAGTCAGGAACCAATACACACAGTCAGTTAGGAAAGCAAAGGCTAGCTTTTTCGAACAGAAATGTGCTAGCCTTCGGCTCTAACTTCAAAAAGTTCTGGGACACTGTAAAGTCCATGGAGAAGAAGAGCACCTCATCCCAGTTGCCCACTGCACTGAGGCTAGGAAACACTGTCACCACCGATAACTCCACGATAATCGCAAATTTCAAGAAGCATTTCTCTACGGCTGACCAGAGACTCTTAAATAGAACCTGGACCAGCTGGCTACCCCAACCCCGGCCAAATGCTCCACACTCCCGCAGCTACTTGCCCAAGCCTCCCCAGCTTCTCCTTCACCCAAATCCAGATAGCTGATGTTCTGAAAGAGCTGCAAAACCTGGACCTGTACAAATCAGCTGGGCTAGACAATCTGGACCCTCTGTTTCTATAATGATCTGCCGCCATTGTGGCAACCCCTATTACTAGTCTGTTCACCTCTCTTTCCTATCTTCCGAATTCCTAAAGATTGGAAAGCTGCCGTGGTCATCAGTGGTCATCCCACTCTTCAAAGGGGTGACACTCTAGACCCAAACTGTTTACAGACCTATATCCATCCTGCCCTGCCTTTCTAAAGTCTTCGAAAGCCATGTTAACAAACAGATCACTGACCATTTCAAATCCCACCGTACCTTCTCCGCTGTGCAACCCGGTGTTCGAGCTGGCCACGGGTGCACCTCAGCCACTCTCAAGGTACTAAGCGATATCATAACCGCCATCGATAAAAGACAGTACTGTGCAGCCGTCTTCATCGACCTGGCCAAGGCTTTCGACTCTTTCAATCACCGTATTCTTATCGGCAGACTCAACAGCCGATAATAACAACCGATCAATCAACAACCGATCGCTGCCCACACCCGCCGGACTAGCATCACTACTCTGAACAGTTCTGACTTAGAATATGTGGACAACTACAATACATAGGTGTCTGGTTAGACTATAAACTCTCCTTCCAGTCTAATATTTAGCATCTCCAATCCAAAATGAAATCTAGAACCGGATTCCTATTTCGCAACAAAGCCTCCTTCACTCACGCTGCCAAACATACCCTGGTAAAACTTGACTATCCTACCGATCCTTAACTTCGGTGATGTCATTTACAAAATAGCCTCCAACACTCTACTCAGCAAACTGGATGCAGTCTATCACAGTGCCATCCGTTTTGTCTCTAAAGCCCCATATACCACCCACTACTGCGACCTGTATGCTCTTGTCTGCTGGCCCTCGCTACATATTCGTCACCAAACCCACTGGCCCCAGGTCATCTATAAGTCTTTGCTAGGTAAAGCTCCTCCTTAACTCACTGGTAACCATAGCAACACCCACCCATAGCACGCGCTCCAGGAGGTATATCTCACTGGTCATCCACAAAGCCAACACTTCCTTTGGCCGCCTTTCCTTACTGTTCTCTGCTGCCAATGACTGGAACTCAAAAATCGCTGAAGTTGGAGACTTATATCTCCCTCACTAACTTTAAGCATCAGCTTTCTGAGCAGCTTACCGATCGCTGCAGCTGTACAGAGCCCATCTGTAAATAGCCCGTCCAATTTCCTACCTCATCCCCATGTTTTTATTTTTTGGCTCTTTTGCACACCAGTATTTCTACTTGCACATCATCATCTGCGCATCTATCTCTCCAGTGTTAATTTACTCAATTGTAATTACTTCGCTACTATGGCCTATTCTTTTTGCCTTACCTCCATACTCCATTTGCACACACTATATAGATTTTTCTATTGTGTTATTGACTGTTCGTTTGTTTATCCCACGTGTAACTCAATTGTTTTTGTCACACTGCTTTGCTTTATCTTGGCCAGGTCGTATTTGTAAATGAGAACTTGTTCTCAACTTGCCTACCTGGTTAAATAAAGGTGAAAAAAAATATCCTAACCTTATTTTAGTCACATGTTCAACTATCATCAGCTGATCCAGGAAATCATTTTCTGAATGACAGTCACGTGACAAACATCACGACATGCAACAACAACCAAAGTGCTTCTTCATTCTTTACTCTGGTCAAGACAGTTATGCCGTGCTCCACGTTGGATCCAACATCCCTACTTTGTTCATAATGTGTAGAGAACTGTTCCTTGATGGATAGGCTATTTTCCTTTATTTGTTGTTAGGTGAAGTTATGGGCCAATTTTGGAAACCGTGTACAATCCCTCATTGTCAGTCAGGCTGATGGAAAAGCTAGCCAAAGAGCATTTTACTGGTTGAAGTGTTTAAAAAAAAGTACAAAGCAGTTGATTTGCGATATTGACACAAACATTATATAAAGCAGGACATTCAAACAAGCCTTACAATTATAATCCAAAGTAGTGTGAAATGTACTCATAAGCAACCTGGTTTTTCCCCATTCACATTCAGAATACATTGTGAAAAACTAAAATCTTTGCTCACCGTCTTTGCTCCAGGCAGATATACTACATCCATAACTATCAGTTTCCTCATTAGCAGGGAGGTGTTTCTACAATCAAATTGTGTGTTTAACGCCCTCATGCCGTGATTTTATTAAACACAGAAAGGGACCTATATTGGAGACCAAAAGTCGTCTGGCACACTGCTTAGAGTTTCAACAATATGAATAATTTATTTCTAGTCTACAATCTTAGATGTTACTACTAATGTGAAAACTAATGTGAAAACAAGACAATATGACTGTTCTTGCTCATTTTAAGACAAATGTCAAATAATTTATTACAGGCGTCAATTGTTGTCCAACATCATGACTACACTGTTGGCATCACTTTTACAGTGGATTTTTTCTGTTGTGGGCCTTTAACCATCTGTCTGACTTTGTTGTTCACGCAGGAGAGAGACAGAACTACCGTGGATCCTCTGGGGAGCCTCAACAACATCATGATGCTGACAGGGCAGAGAAGAGTCTCTCCACATCAGAACACCTCAATATACACCTGCGGAGATCCACAAGGAAGAGATTTCACTGCTGCTCTGATTGTGGGAAATGTTTTAAATCTTCATCCGAATTTAGAATACACCTGAGAAATCACACAGGAGAGCAAGCTTACTGCTGCTCTGACTGTAGGAAGAGTTTTACTCTGTCAACCCGCATGATATCACACCAGAGAACACACACAAGAGAGAAATCTTATAGCTGTGATCAATGTGAGAAGAGTTTTCCTCTGGTACTCAACCTGATATCACACCAGAGAAAACACACAGGAGAGAAATCGTATATCTATAACCAATGTGGGAAGAGTTTATCTTCATCTGGAACTCTGACTGTACACCAGAGAATACACACAGGAGAGAAACCTTATAGCTGTGCTCAATGTGGGAAGAGTTTTATTATGTCTAGTCAGCTGAAGGCACACCATAGAACACACACAGGAGAGAAACCTCATAGCTGTCTTCAATGTGGGAAGAGTTTTGCTACATCTAGCCATCTAACTGCACACCAGAGAACACACACAGTAAAGAAATCTTATAGCTGTAATCAATGTGGGAAGAGTTTTACTATGTCTAGTCAGCTGAAGGCACACCAGAGAACACACACAGTAAAGAAATCTCATAGCTGTAATCAATGTGGGAAGAGATACTCTCATAAAAGATCTCTGACAAAACATCAGAAAATACATGGAATTGTTTCATGATATCAATGAATTAATGTCACAATGTAGAATATTAACACATTGTAGTAAGAGTATTTTAATTATGTCACAATGTAGAACCCTAAATGTTTGCCCCCTTATCAATTGATTTCATCATTATATGGATATTAGCCTCAGTGGAAAAATCCAGGCTCTGAATTGAGAGAGTACTATTTATGAGATTTAACAAAAAGTGACTAACAAGATAAGAGTTGTTACACTTACCACATTGGTGACGCTTTTGAATCAAAACGCAACACTTCAAAATGTAGCGATTTGTTTTCTACAAATTGTCCTCTAACCAGGGATGTACACATTATTCCCAGATTCCGTGTGGTTTTTGAGCTGTTAGTTTTAACAGGACGTGCAACCTCATCTCCCTTGTCTCGCACAATTGATTTCAACATGTAATCGATGAGTGATGACAAATAAGTGTTGCGTTCCTTTATTTAGCGACCCCTAAACTTAAATGCATCTCTCCAAAATGTAGCGGACTGTCTTCTGCAGGTTGTCCTCTAACCAGTGAGGTGAAAGATATTTCCTTTTTTCATGTGTTTTTTTAGTTGCGTTTCAAGTTTTCGCTTTTGGTGCTTGTGCAGTTTATAAGTAAATACAAGTAATGTGATTATTGTGGCAGATGTTTGTGTAGATAGTACATTTTATGTTAAGGATTTCAATTTATCATACACGTTTTCTGCATTTTGACTATTGATTTGGACACGTTAAAACTGTGACATTGGGGCTATCCACCTAGCAAAATGTCGTTGAAAACATACAATATAAGTTTGGTTTTAGTTGAAAGTGAAAGTTGAAAATAACTATTTAATTTCAACGTACTTGCAGCCTATACACATGGTCTATAATCAATTTTATGAACAATCCTACATCACAGTATTTATTTACAACATTCAAGTGCTAAATATCTTTATTCCAATACTGAAGAAGCATGACTCAAATCACCTACAAATATTTCTGTCATGTTTTGTCATTGGTTATCATGTCTTGTCTCTGTGCTTCCCTTCTATTCGTTTCCCTCTGCTGGTCTTATTAGGTTCTTTCCCTCTTTCTATCCCTCTCTTCCCCTCCCTCTCTTCCTCTCTCGCTCTCTTTCTCTATCGTTCTGTTCCTGCTCCCAGCTGTTCCTCATTCTCCTAACTACCTCATTTACTCTTTTCACACCTGTCCCCTATTTTGCCCTCTGATTAGAGCCCCTATTTCTCCCTCTGTTTTCCGCTTCTGTCCTTGTCGGATCCTTGTATGATGTTCGCTGTTCTGTGTCCTTGTCTCGCCCTGTCGTGTTTTACCTTCTTCAGATGCTGCGTGTGAGCAGGTGTCTAGGTCTGCTACGGCCGGTGCCTTCCCGAAGCAACCTGCAGTCTATGGTCGAGTCTCCAGTCAGTCCTCTCTACTGACGAGTGGATTTCAGTTTTCCTGTTTTGTTTTCACCTTGATAATATCCAGGATTATCACTTTTGTCAAATACTGGAATAAAGACTCTGTTTTCATTAAGTCGCTTTTGGGTCCTCATTCACCTGCATAACAATTTCCATTTAGTTAATTATTGCTAATACATATTAACAAAGGGGTGTACATTTGGTTTTGATATTTCATATTTACAATTCATGTAACATTTAGTAATCATAATTAGTTATGCAACCAACTGACCATTTTTGGGTACAATTATATTGACATTGATCCCTGATATTCTAAAAGCAGGGTAACATTCTCAGATGTGCCAAACCAAATGTTCTAGAGCATGACATTGGGGACTGGGCCCAGATCCAACAACATGCCTATCTAGTGAACCCTGGAAAAAGAGAGAAGCTCCGCAGTGAGGTGGAAAGTTACTACGGGTATTGCAGGAGTTTCCTCTTGAAATCAGACATGTCTGTGGTAAGGACAACTTGGTTGCTGATTGTCTCAAGGGTGGGTAGTCAAAAAGTTGTGTTTACGTTTAGCCAATGCGTTGCCGTGGATCACATTTTATTGCATGTTTTTCTGTATTGGAGATGAGTTTTGTTTGAGCTCGTTCCAAGGGGATGAGAGTTCCAGAAGCTAGTGAGTTTTAGGAAGATGAGTTTTATAGTAAGAAAATGGATATAACAATAATATGATTGTATATATTGCTTAGAAATGTTTTTTCTTGTTTTTAATTGTTGACAGCCAGTAGACACCATGGTTATATTGTAGAAGGTGAAGCATTATAGTAGATTATAATGTGAAATGGAAGTTGTTTTCTCTTGTTGGTAAGCAAACTTGTCCAACAAACATAGGATATATTTGTCTTAAGGAGGAAGGTGTTAGACTTTATTTTTTCCATTTATGTTTTGAGGTTGAACGTTAGCAAGTAGGACGGACTGTTTGGTGTCACCTCGTTAGTCAATGTGTGTTCCACCTTTGCTGGCTTGTCCCTCTCGTTAGTGGCAAGGTGTTTCACCTGAGCTGGTCCAGGTTCTATTTAAGAACTGACTTGTGTGATAAGTTTGTTTCTCATTTGATATTAAAGAAATTAACCACCACATTTGGCAATGGGGATGTGAATCTTGACTTGGTGACCGCTCCTGACGACCTGGGTAAATCGTGCACTAGGGATCCCTCAAACTTGGAATATTGAATAAACCTTTTTCCATAAAGTTAGAGAGAACCAAGGTGGCTGACTAACTGTTGATGTTGAAGAAGTGTCCCGTCCACTAGATTATACGTCACAGTGGCAAAATCACCTGAAAGACGCACATCGCCATCTCCTGACTGGAGTTGGTATCGCAGTTGAGAAAATAATTTCAGACAAAAAGCTAAAAAGCGACTGCCCCTAAAAACCAACGACTCCCTTTGAAAACGGGTGATGTGGCATCAGAAACATTTATTATCATGTAAAAATGTACTACAAAGTGTAGCTAACTTTGGTCATACCCACTCAGCACGTGATGGCCAAGGACGTTGAATTATGGGGCGATATCAGGTCTGTCTGTTTGTGGCCGCTATTTCGCCTCAAAATAGTCATCCCAAATTGGCATGTGAAAACTATGTAAATGTCTCTCGGACAAGGTGACTTTTATCAATATCCACTCTAAAAATGAAAGGTTCCTGGAGTATCCTGTAAGGGTTCTTCAAATTGAAACTGTGGGTGAACCCCTAAAAGTTATTTGAAGAACCCCTTATCATGGTCCCTCTAAGAACCTTTTGGGGTTCCTTTTTTAAACTCCCTGTCCACCCTTTCTTCATTATAAAAAATATTTTAATAACAATATTGACAATATTGATTTAAATAATTCATTGTTTTTTAGTGGCACCACAAATGTGAATTAATATTTACAAAACAATCTATCAAACAAAACACATTACAAAATTGCAACATTTCTGCAGACATGTCAGACCATAATAAATTTACTTTGTATAGTGCTTTTCATGACGTTTAAAAAATATAAAATAACGGTGTACAATAAAAACAACTTACATTAAAAATGAATCATAGGTAAACTAACAACATTGTCGACTTGATGCTAAATACAGATTTTTCAGCTTTAGTGTGTATATCGTATCCACTTAGTTATGTTAGGAAGTTTGCCATCTTTATGACCGGCCCTGGTAACTTCACCCCAACTTCTCTTATCCCCAGAACACAGTAACTTATTAACAACATAAGTGTTTTACTGACATTTTAAGGAAATTTAAGGGAAAGTAAAAAATCCAGACCTAGCAGAGCCCCAAGTCCCATGGGGACGTCCTCGAGGGTGTGGATGTTCTCCCCATCAAAGGCCAGCGGGTTTTCACTCTCATGGTGAAATGGATTTCCACTGATGTGCAGTAAAGGAGTGAAAAGCGGTGAAATCTGTGTCAACAAAAGTTAGAAAAGATTCATACACATACAATTAACAAAGAACAGAACAAATGTTCAGCTGTAGTTTTATATAAGCATGCACACCTATGTTTTTGAAGAAAAAGATGATTGGTGCAAAGGCATACCTTGTCACGGACATAAAGGCCACTCGGGTCCTCAATTGAAGAGGTTGGGCAAGAGCAGAATCGCTGCTGTGGTCTCCAGTCCTAGTAAAGCAATGATCTTACTACACTTGCTAATTTTATTACAAAATACGTTAGAGAAAGGGAAGGAATAAGAGCAAATACCTCTTCTGTATTGTCTGTCAGGGACTGTCAAAATAGCAGGATGATGTCCTCACCTCTGTCTCACCTCTCTACCTCTGATAGTACTTGAATGATATTTTTGTCTATGTCCATTCAATGGACTTGATTCATTTCTGAGAAGATCTGAAAATATCATTTGGACACATTTGTATGCTAATAGATGTCAGTTTGTATTGACTGCTATGTAGGTTAAATGTACACTTCAAATGCAGCTGTCCTACAACATATCTGTACCTTCTTCTTGATCCCAATTGCATTGTGTCCATGTTCTGTCCTATAGGATTTTTAAAGCTAGAATCATAAAACACGGGACGAGATGTTAAAAACTGTCCATTGTGTCAATAGATGGAATGCACTCGCATGAGATTTGCCGTGATGTTGACAGAGTGGCATGGGAGGTTTATTTCTTAGACTGGGTTAAGATGTCAATTTTGGGACACATCCTCAGTAGTGTGCCTTCGAATCAGTGGGTGTTTCGACCTTTAATCACTAAACACCCCCATCAAAGGTGGCCAGCTAAAGGGTGATCAAGCCTTAGCTTGTGTCCCATGCCCAATTAAGCCAAGATTTTTGTCAGGTCATTGTTGATTGTTTCCCACTCTCTCTTTTCAACAGCTTTGGGCCACTTCACACTCGGTCTGTGCCCTTTGATCTTTTCCTCTTTTAGAGGTCTCTGTGGTTGGGTGAGTTCACCCACCGGCATTTCTGTGCTTGTGTTATCCTCCTCGGTTACAGGGGTGCTGATGCTCTGCAAACTTTGGTTTGCGTCCCGTCGCTGTGCTTCATTCGACTGTTTTGACGGGCTGCTTCGTAAGAAGTACTGGTCAACCTTTTCCTCCCTTGATATATATAAAATAAATATTGAAATATAAATGTTGAAACATAAATGGCATCGACATACAATTGAATGTAAAATAGAAGAACATATTGGAGAAAGCACTAGCCAATACAGTACTGCCATACAGTAACAGTACTGCCATACAGCCCTAATATCACATTTCAAGATATATTTGGACACAAATTATTAAATATTTTATCAGGCTGACTTGAAATATTATACACAACATTTTGCTGTCTGGCAATAATGTTTGGATTTTGAAGGGCATTTATACAAAATAGGTAGTCGAGACACTGTATTAATAACACTATGCATTTGAATCCCATCTTCAGCTTCCATCTAAGATATTAATTTCCCTCCACAAGGGGGCGTACATGTTACGTTTCCAAAATGGGATAGTATTGTACATGTAACGTTTGCAAAATGGGATAGTATTGACCATGTAACGTTTCCAAAATGGGATAGTATTGTCCATGTAACGTTTCCAAAATGGGATAGTATTGTCCATATAACGTTTCCAAAATGGGATAGTATTGTCCATGTAACATTTCCAAGATGGGATAGTATTGTACATGTAACGTTTCCAAAATGGGATAGTATTGTACATGTAATGTTATACCACCTTGTGAGTTAATAGTATTGCATGCTGTAGCAGGCTATACAGAGAGGAAGACCTCCATTGACGATTCAGTTCATTGTAACATCTCGTCTGGACAGGTCACCGTCCGTAGTTAGTTAGTTTGTTAGTTAGTTAACGTTAGCGTCACAAAAGTGAGAACTGCTCTAGATTGGAAACTTACGTTAATGAGTGTAAAGCCATGTTGGCTTTATGGAAACAATATACAATAGATGGGAAAGAATATAGTTGAGGGAAATAATCCAAACCTAGTTCTGCCAAGTTAGAACATAACTTTATCTAGCTAGATAACGGTACTGTACTGTAGCTCATACAACCCCGACGGTTAAACCGGGCTTTCTAATAACATTATGGAAGATATTCACAGAAAACCATCATTGTCTTCGTTATTCATTATTAGTATGTTATATTAGAATTATAAATTATTTCGATATATATTCAGAGCCAAACATCAACCCAACTTAACCTTTTTAACTTGTTGTCTCATCCAAACTTGTCACCATCGTTTTCAGTCATAATTGCAAAAGTTCCCGGAAGAAGTCCAGCAACAACGGAGGTTCCTCGATGAAACCACCTTCTAACAAGTTCTTTGAAGAACCTTTTGGGGCTGTTTTTCATTGACCAAGAACCCTACGGTTCTTAGGGGATCTGAGAACAACTCCAGTTGAACCCTTAATTTTTAGATTTGTAGTCGGCTCTATTTACTCTCTGATTCAACATGATGATTAACATCAACGATCAAGTTAGCTGCTGCTGCTCCAATACAGTATGAGGTGAGACGGTAAACTGATGTTGAATCATAATGAGTAAGTTAATTAAAATTAATTAGTGAAACTGTTAGAAAATAGTATGGCATATTAAATATATTATGCTATTGTTATCATATTAAATATATTACGCTATTGTTGTCATATAGAAACATCATGGAATATTGTACATCATATTAAATATATTACGCTATTGTTATCATATAGAAACATCATGGAATATTGTACATCATACTGCTATGCTATGCGGATGACACACAGCTGTTCATTTCAATGAAACATGGTGAAGCCCCAAAATTGCCCTCGCTAGAAGCCTGTATTTCAGACATAAGGAAGTGGATGGCTGCCAACGTTCTACTTTAAAACTCGGACAAAACAGAGATGCTTGTTCTAGGTCCCAAGAAACAAAGAGATATTCTGTTGAATCTGACAATTAATCTTAATGGTTGTACAGTCGTCTCAAATAAATCTGTGTAGGACCTCGGCGTTACTATGGACCCTGATCTCTCTTTTGATGAACATATCAAAATTGTTTCAAGAACAGCTTTTTTTCCATCTACGTAACATTGAAAAAATCAGAAACTTTCTGTCCAAAAATTATGCAGAAAAATTAATCCATGCTTTTGTTACTTCTAGGTTAGACTACTGCAATGCTCTACTTTCCGGCTACCCGGATAAAGCACTCTGCCGTGGCAGAGATCTTTGTGGGCTATACTCGGCCTTGTCTCAGGAGGGTAAGTTGGTGGTTGTGGGGGCTGTGCTTTGGCAAAGTGGGTGGGGTTATATCCTTCCTGTTTGGCCCTGTCAGTGGGTATCATGGTCTTCTGACCCCTCCTGTCTCAGTCTCCAGTATTTATGCTGCAGTAGCTTATGTGTCGGGGTCAGTTTGTTATATCTGGAGTATTTCTCCTGTCTTATGCGGTGTCCTGGGTGAATTTAAGTATGCTCTCTCTAATTATCTCTTTCTTTCTCTCTCTCTGAGGACCTGAGCCCTAGGACCATGCCTCAGGACTACCTGGCATGATGACTCCTTGCTGTCCCCAGTCCACATGGCCGTGCTGCTGCTCCAGTTTCAACTGTTCTGCCCTATGGGACTCCCATTATGCACACAATGCCCCATAAAGAGATTTTTGCAAATGTATTTACTTAGGTATTCAGACTTTTTGCTATGAGACTCGAAATTGATCATCCTTGAGATGTTTCTACAACTTGATTGGAGTCCACCTGTGGTAAATTCAATTGATTAGACATGATTTGGAAAGGCACACACACAGTTGACAGTGCATGTCAGAGCAAAAAACCAAGCCATAAGGTCAAAGAAATTGTCCATAGAGCTCTGAGACAGGATAGTGTCGAAGCACATATCTGGGGAAAGGCACCAAAAAATGTCTTCAGCATTGAAGGTCCCACCGAACACATTGGCCTCCATCATTCTTAAATGGAAGAAGTTTGGAACCACCAAGACTCTTCTTAGAGCTGGCCGCCTGGCCAAACTGAGAAATCGGCGGAGAAAGGCTTTGGTCAGGGAGGTGAACATGAACCCGATGTTCACTCTGACAGAGCTCCAGAGTTCCTCTGTGGAGATGGGAGAACCTTCCAGAAGGACAACCATCTCTGCAGCACTCCACCAATCAGGCCTTAATGTAGCAATGATTAAATTGTCAAGATTGATTTCAATGGACAATTCTGTGAATTGTTCTGTGAAAGGTGACATGCAGGAGCTTGCAGGGATTTGTAGTCTTGCATGTCGTCTTCTTTGATGCTAATTAGCATTTAAGAATCCGAGAGTAAAGAGACACAAATATATTGATACAAGTATTTGTATTTACTATGGATCCCCCATTAGTTCCTGACAAGGCA
Source organism: Oncorhynchus gorbuscha (assembly GCF_021184085.1). Lineage (NCBI taxonomy): Eukaryota > Metazoa > Chordata > Actinopteri > Salmoniformes > Salmonidae > Oncorhynchus > Oncorhynchus gorbuscha. The sequence continues at coordinate 35,936,027 of NC_060176.1, read as the reverse complement.
GCAGCTACGGATCCCCATTAGTTCCTGCCAAGGCAGCAGCTACTCTTCCTGGGGTTTATTATGGATCCCCATTAGTTCCTGCCAAGGCAGCAGGTCAATCACCAAGCAAGTTACTAGGGCTTCTCTATCTCCAATCCAAACCGCTTTTCTTATACAGTACCCAAATACCCCAAATATTTGACAAGCCACCAATGTTATTCCTACCTTATGATTGAGAAATGTATTTATTTTCCCAATATTTATCGTGCTGTACTGTCTTGGTCACACTTGAATTATGAAATGAATGGATAATATTATTTGGATTTTTTGCTTGTCTTTCTCTCTCCAGTTCTCTCTCTAGTTCTTTCTTCAGCTCCAGGGCTCGTCGGGCCTCGGTCATCTTACGAGCCCTCTCCTGCTCTTCTTCGGCTCTCCTCTTCGCCTGCAGCTCCTGCTGACGCTTCTCCTCCTCCTCAGACTGTTGAATCTTCTTCCTCCTGATGTCCTCCTCCATCTTCCTCCTCAGTTCCAGCTCCTCCTGGCGTTTGGTGGCCACCTTCTTCTTGGCTTTCTCCTCTGCCATGCGCTCCACTCGCAGCTTGTCGTGTTTCTCGTCAATTTGGAGCATTTTCTGCTCCATCTTCTTCTTCTTCTCCTCCTCTTTCTGTTCTTCCTTCACCCGGGCCTCGACTACCCTCCGCAGCCGTTCATCCCTCTTCTTCTTCATCTCCTCCTGTTTTCTCCTCTTCTCTTCCACCATCTTCTTCTTCCTGGGGTTTATGATGGATTGATAGAGGAAAATGTAGTTTAGATGGTCAATTATGTATACATTAATGATTAGAAACATTCATGCTAATACTATTATATTATGATTTGAAAAGTATGGGTTCTTAATTGTACTGTTACTGAAAATGTAAGCAGAAATGAATTGTGTCTGTGTCTCCTGGGAAAGTTTTAAAGCAGGGATAAGATAGTACTTCAAACAGATAAGAATGTTTTGGTTGGATTCATTTACATTTACATTTAAGTCATTTAGCAGACGCTCTTATCCAGAGCGACTTACAAATTGGTGCATTCACCTTATGACATCCAGTGGGACAGTCACTTAACAATAGTGCATCTAAAACTTAGGGGGGGTGGGGTGAGAGGGATTACTTAACCTATCCTAGGTATTCCTTAAAGAGGTGGGGTTTCAGGTGTCTCCGGAAGGTGGTGATTGACTTTAGGCAGGTTGGAATGTAGTTTATGAGGGGAGTGAAACTATCTCCAGGACCGAATACTACGCCATTGTAAGGCTGGGAGAGGGGGTGTAACTGATGACGTCATTTTATGTCTTCTTCAGATTTAAAATGTAATGTTCTTTGTATTTTGGGTCAGTACTCATCAAGAATAAATGCTGAACTTGTTTTGTAAGACTGGTCTCTTGCTAATTCATGCAAATGATAAACTTACAACTTATCATGAATTAGAAATGAGTGCGAATTTAATTGGTTTTGGCAATAAAACATAAGGGAATTTAAAATTCCTCTATCAATTTGGTCCTTCAAACCGAATCTAAACATCTCTCTCTGGGCCTGGGGGTAGTAAGATGGAAAATCGTGCACGGACGAGTTCGACTCGTTTTACTAAAGACCTGACCTCTGAATTGAGGTTAAAAATTGAAACAGGCCTGCGTATTATCACAGAGGACAGAGAGAGTGACTAGATACAATGAACATTGCTTTCCCAGTCGGCGATAAGGTCAGTATGTTTTATTCTTGATTAAGGGGGAATGATTTAAATTATCATAGAGTGATTTAAGTTGTTCTCAGTTTAAAAGTCAACTCTACAAATAGGCTATGCTTGGAGCGACATTGTAGTTCAAAGTCCTATAGAGAACAGGGATTACTGTATAGTGATCACTGTATACGGGTGAAAACTAGTATCAGATTGAACGACAGGTGGACGGAGACTCTTGACACTCGGTCTATTTGTCTTCGGTCAACCCTACAAGTAGGCTGATTTGGAGCGACAATCTTAGCAAAAGTCCTAAAGGAACAGTAATGTATCGTATACGGGTGAGACTTAATGTCAGACTTTAGTAGATGAGGATCCCAATAAAAGAGATATTAACCATAAGGTGTTAAATATTGGAATTACTAGGCGTAAGTAGATAAGGATTCCAATAAAGAGAAATTAACATAAAGGGTTGAAGATTGGAATTATTTTGGGGCAGGAATTTATCATAATGGGTAGTAACCCTTCTAAACTGCTTTCTGAAGAGACGGAAGATTACCGTTATATGAAACAAAAAGATAGAAGGAATGTAGATTTCTGTCCTAAATGGGAAAAAGGTATGGTTTTGACGAACGCCTAGATGTCGAAAAGTTAGAATCCCTTCTAAAACAGATACAAAGGGAGCGAGATTAATGAGAATCCTAAACTGAGAGAAAACGTTGGGCATTTAAATTTGGGCTATTTTCTGTTGTCTAGATTTACATTTACATTTAAGTCATTTAGCAGACGCTCTTATCCAGAGCGACTTACAAATGTCGGAGTAACAAATACAATTAACTGTGAAAATGGGTATATTTACGGAGAGTCTCAGTTAAAATTCATTCTGCTGGTAGGGGAGTGGTGAGCGCGGCCGTCTCACCAACGGTAATCCACGGTTTGGTTCCCGTTTAACTAAAATTGATTTTAGATCATAATTGACCTATTTGCATGTTTTGCCTGAAAAATACGGTCGCCAGTGTTTGCAAAAGATATAACTGAACAGATATTATGTGTTCTAGATAGAATGGATAAAAGAAGTCATTAAAAAAAAATACGGCGAAACAATTTCACTCATATTTCGATACAATTTTGAATCATATTCCGCCCAAAATGATCGGGTGGAATAATAATGTATTGAGATGGGAGTCGTAATTAAATAGATGTATCATAGAAGAGAGAGAGTTACCTAAAGTTAAATGGAGGGGATAACGGAGAGATACAATACAATTCCAGCCTGCCTGGACGTTATGGCTATTTATGAATCAATTGACATGAGAAGTTTAACACAAAAACAGGGTACGTGTCATGTTTTGTCATTTATTATCTTGTCTTGTCCCTGTGCTTCCCATTCTATTCGTTTCCCTCTGCTGGTCTTATTAGGTTCTTTCCCTCTTTCTATCCCTCTCTCTCCCCCTCCCTCTCTCACTCTCTCGCTCTCTCTTCTCTCTATCGTTCCGTTCCTGCTCCCAGCTGTTCCTATTCCCCTAATCAATCATTTAGTCTTCCCACACCTGTTCCCGATCCTTTCCCCTGATTAGAGTCCCTATTTCTTCCTTTGTGTTCCGTTCCTGTCCTGTCGGTTCCTTGTCTAGAATTCACCGTGCTGTGTTTGTGTATCGCCCTGTCGTGTCGTGTTTTCCTCAGATGCTGCGTGGTGAGCAGGTGTCTGAGTCTGTCTGGTTCAAGTGCCTTCCCGAGGCAACCTGCTGTTCACCTGCTGTTCAAGATCGAGTCTCCAGTTTGTCCTCGTCATTTCGAGTGAAAGTTGTGTTTTTTTGTTTGTATTTACTTTACTGGATTAAAGACTCTGTTTTCGCCAAGTCGCTTTTGGGTCCTCTTTCACCTGCATGACAGAAGGAACCGACCAAGGAATGGACCCAGCGACTTCAGACGCTCGTTACACTGCCGTCGAGATCCAAGGAGCCATGCTCGGCAGACACGAGCAGGAATTGTCTGCTGCTCGCCATGCCGTGGAGAACCTGGCCGCTCAGGTTTCCGACCTCTCTGGACAGTTCCAGAGTCTACGTCTCGTGCCACCTGTTACTTCCTGGCCTGCCGAGCCCCCAGAACCTAGGGTTAATAACCCACCTTGCTACTCCGGGCAGCCCACTGAATGCCGCTCCTTTCTCACGCAGTGTGAGATTGTGTTCTCTCTCCAACCCAACACATACTCTAGAGAGAGAGCTCGGGTTGCTTACGTCATTTCACTCCTTACTGGCCGGGCTCGAGAATGGGGCACAGCTATCTGGGAGGCAAGGGCTGATTGCTCTAACAAGTTCCAGAACTTTAAAGAGGAGATGATTCGGGTTTTTGACCGTTCAGTTTTTGGTAGGGAGGCTTCTAGGGCCCTGGCTTCCTTATGCCAAGGTGAACGGTCCATAACGGATTATTCTATTGAGTTTCGCACTCTTGCTGCCTCTAGTGAGTGGAACGAGCCGGCGCTGCTCGCTCGTTTTCTGGAGGGACTCCACGCAGTGGTTAAGGATGAGATTCTCTCCCGGGAGGTTCCTTCAGATGTGGACTCTTTGATTGCTCTCGCCATCCGCATAGAACGACGGGTAGATCTTCGTCACCGGGCTCGTGGAAGAGAGCTCGCATCAACGGTGTTTCCCTGCTCCGCATCGCAACCATCTCCCTCCTCTGGCTCAGAGTCTGAGCCCATGCAGCTGGGAGGGATTCGCATCTCGACTAAGGAGAGGGAACGGAGGATCACCAACCGCCTGTGCCTCTATTGCGGAGTTGCTGGACATTTTGTTAATTCATGTCCAGTAAAAGCCAGAGCTCATCTGTAAGCGGAGGGCTACAGGTGAGCGCAACTACTCAAGTCTCTCCATCAAAATCCTGTACTACTTTGTCGGTCCATCTACGCTGGACCGGTTCGGGTGCTACATGTAGTGCCTTGATAGACTCTGGGGCTGAGGGTTGTTTCATGGACGAAGCATGGGTTCGGAAACATGACATTCCTTTCAGAGAGTTAGAGAAGCCTACGCCCATGTTCGCCTTAGATGGTAGTCATCTTCCCAGTATCAGATTTGAGACACTACCTTTAACCCTCACAGTATCTGGTAACCACAGTGAGACTATTTCTTTTTTGATTTTTCGTTCACCGTTTACACCTGTTGTTTTGGGTCATCCCTGGCTAGTATGTCATAATCCTTCTATTAATTGGTCTAGTAATTCTATCCTATCCTGGAACGTTTCTTGTCATGTGAAGTGTTTAATGTCTGCCATCCCTCCCGTTTCTTCTGTCCCTACTTCTCAGGAGGAACCTGGCGATTTGACAGGAGTGCCGGAGGAATATCATGATCTGCGCACGGTCTTCAGTCGGTCCCGAGCCAACTCCCTTCCTCCTCACCGGTCGTATGATTGTAGTATTGATCTCCTTCCGGGGACCACTCCTCCTCGGGGTAGACTATACTCTCTGTCGGCTCCCGAACGTAAGGCTCTCGAGGATAATTTGTCTGTGTCTCTTGACGCCGGTACCATAGTGCCTTCTTCCTCTCCGGCCGGGGCGGGGTTCTTTTTGTTAAGAAGAAGGACGGTACTCTGCGCCCCTGCGTGGATTATCGAGGGCTGAATGACATAACGGTTAAGAATCGTTATCCGCTTCCCCTTATGTCATCAGCCTTCGAGATTCTGCAGGGAGCCAGGTGCTTTACTAAGTTGGACCTTCGTAACGCTTACCATCTCGTGCGCATCAGAGAGGGGGACGAGTGGAAAACGGCGTTTAACACTCCGTTAGGGCATTTTGAGTACCGGGTTCTGCCGTTTGGTCTCGCCAATGCGCCAGCTGTTTTTCAGGCATTAGTTAATGATGTTCTGAGAGACATGCTGAACATCTTTGTTTTTGTCTATCTTGACGATATCCTGATTTTTTCTCCGTCACTCGAGATTCATGTTCAGCACGTTCGACGTGTTCTACAGCGCCTTTTAGAGAATTGTCTCTACGTAAAGTCTGAGAAGTGCTCTTTTCATGTCTCCTCCGTTACTTTTCTCGGTTCCGTTATTTCCGCTGAAGGCATTCAGATGGATTCCGCTAAGGTCCAAGCTGTCAGTGATTGGCCCGTTCCAAGGTCACGTGTCGAGTTGCAGCGCTTTTTAGGTTTCGCTAATTTCTATCGGCGTTTCATTCGTAATTTCGGTCAAGTTGCTGCCCCTCTCACAGCTCTTACTTCTGTCAAGACGTGTTTTAAGTGGTCCGGTTCCGCCCAGGAGCTTTTGATCTTCTAAAGAACGTTTTACGTCCGCTCCTATCCTCGTTACTCCTGACGTCACTAGACAATTCATTGTCGAGGTTGACGCTTCAGAGGTAGGCGTGGGAGCCATTCTATCCCAGCGCTTCCAGTCTGACGATAAGGTTCATCCTTGCGCTTATTTTTCTCATCGCCTGTCGCCATCTGAGCGCAACTATGATGTGGGTAACCGTGAACTGCTCGCCATCCGCTTAGCCCTAGGCGAATGGCGACAGTGGTTGGAGGGGGCGACCGTTCCTTTTGTCGTTTGGACAGACCATAAGAACCTTGAGTACATCCGTTCTGCCAAACGACTTAATGCCCGTCAAGCTCGTTGGGCGTTGTTTTTCGCTCGTTTCGAGTTTGTGATTTCTTACCGTCCGGGTAGCAAGAACACCAAGCCTGATGCCTTATCCCGTCTGTTTAGTTCTTCTGTGGCTTCTACTGATCCCGAGGGGATTCTTCCTTATGGGCGTGTTGTCGGGTTAACAGTCTGGGGAATTGAAAGACAGGTTAAGCAAGCACTCACGCACACTGCGTCGCCGCGCGCTTGTCCTAGTAACCTCCTTTTCGTTCCTGTTTCCACTCGTCTGGCTGTTCTTCAGTGGGCTCACTCTGCCAAGTTAGCTGGTCATCCCGGTGTTCGAGGCACTCTTGCGTCTATTCGCCAGCGCTTTTGGTGGCCGACTCAGGAGCGTGACACGCGCCGTTTCGTGGCTGCTTGTTCGGACTGCGCGCAGACTAAGTCGGGTAACTCTCCTCCTGCCGGTCGTCTCAGACCGCTCCCCATTCCTTCTCGACCATGGTCTCACATCGCCCTAGACTTCATTACCGGTCTGCCTTTGTCTGCGGGGAAGACTGTGATTCTTACGGTTGTCGATAGGTTCTCTAAGGCGGCACATTTCATTCCCCTCGCTAAACTTCCTTCCGCTAAGGAGACGGCACAAATCATTATCGAGAATGTATTCAGAATTCATGGCCTCCCGTTAGACGCCGTTTCAGACAGAGGCCCGCAATTCACGTCACAGTTTTGGAGGGAGTTCTGTCGTTTGATTGGTGCGTCCGTCAGTCTCTCTTCCGGGTTTCATCCCCAGTCTAACGGTCAAGCAGAGAGGGCCAATCAGACGATTGGTCGCATACTACGCAGCCTTTCTTTCAGAAACCCTGCGTCTTGGGCAGAACAGCTCCCCTGGGCAGAATACGCTCTCAATTCGCTTCCTTCGTCTGCTACCGGGTTATCTCCGTTTCAGAGTAGTCTGGGTTACCAGCCTCCTCTGTTCTCATCCCAGCTTGCCGAGTCCAGCGTTCCCTCCGCTCAAGCGTTTGTCCAACGTTGTGAGCGCACCTGGAGGAGGGTGAGGTCTGCACTTTGCCGTTACAGGGCACAGACTGTGAGAGCCGCCAATAAACGCAGGATTAAGAGTCCAAGGTATTGTTGCGGCCAGAGAGTGTGGCTTTCCACTCGCAACCTTCCTCTTACGACAGCTTCTCGTAAGTTGACTCCGCGGTTCATTGGTCCGTTCCGTGTCTCCCAGGTCGTCAATCCTGTCGCTGTGCGACTGCTTCTTCCGCGACATCTTCGTCGCGTCCATCCTGTCTTCCATGTCTCCTGTGTCAAGCCCTTTCTTCGCACCCCGTTCGTCTTCCCTCCCCCTCCCGTCCTTGTCGAGAGCGCACCTATTTACAAGGTACATAAGATCATGGACATGCGTTCTCGGGGACGGGGTCACCAATACTTAGTGGATTGGGAGGGTTACGGTCCTGAGGAGAGGAGTTGGGTTCCGTCTCGGGACGTGCTGGACCGTTCACTCATTGATGATTTCCTCCGTTGCCGCCAGGATTCCTCCTCGAGTGCGCCAGGAGGCGCTCGGTGAGTGGGGGTACTGTCATGTTTTGTCATTTATTATCTTGTCTTGTCCCTGTGCTTCCCATTCTATTCGTTTCCCTCTGCTGGTCTTATTAGGTTCTTTCCCTCTTTCTATCCCTCTCTCTCCCCCTCCCTCTCTCACTCTCTCGCTCTCTCTTCTCTCTATCGTTCCGTTCCTGCTCCCAGCTGTTCCTATTCCCCTAATCAATCATTTAGTCTTCCCACACCTGTTCCCAATCCTTTCCCCTGATTAGAGTCCCTATTTCTTCCTTTGTGTTCCGTTCCTGTCCTGTCGGTTCCTTGTCTAGAATTCACCGTGCTGTGTTTGTGTATCGCCCTGTCGTGTCGTGTTTTCCTCAGATGCTGCGTGGTGAGCAGGTGTTTGAGTCTGTCTGGCCCTCTGACACAACCGGAAAATACTAGGGCTTTACAAACCTGGGGTTTATAGTTGTAAGGTTAGACCTAATGTTTGTTTCAAAAGTCAAAGCTATTGGTAAGATATCCATAAAAGAGCTAAACTTAAATCATGAGAAACGCACCCGACCGAGATGGAAAATACATACTGATTATTTTTAAAGGAAACACACACATAGGCAGACAGGATAGTAACTAGAAGTAACTGTTAACGGTAAATTTCAAATTTATAGAACTGCACGCACATAGAATTTAAAATTATATAGAAAGGCATAGATAAGTGATTAGATACCATAGCTACAAAAGAACGGCAAGGATTTATAATGGGTAGTAACATTTCTAAACTGCTTTCTGCAAAGACGGAAGATTACCGTTATATGAAACAGAAAGATAGAAGGAATGTAGATTTCTGTCCTAAATGGGAAAAAGGTATGGTTTTGATGGACGCCTAGATGTCGAAAAGTTAGAACCCCTTCTAAAACAGATACAAAGGAGCGAGATTAATGAGAATCCTAAACTGAGAGAAAACGTTGGCTGTTTAAATTTGGGCTATTTTCTGTTGTCTAGATGTCGGAGTAACAAATACAATTAACTGTGAAAATGGGTATATTTGCGGAGAGTCTCAGTCAAAATCCATTGTGCTGGTAGGGGAGTGGTGAGCGCGGCCGTCTCACCAACGGTAATCCACGGTTCGGTTCCCGTTTAACTAAAATTGATTTTAGATCGTAATTGACCTATTTGCATGTTTTGCCTGAAAAATACGGTCGCCAGTGTTTGCAAAATATATAACTGAACAGATATTATGTGTTCTAGATAGAATTGATAAAAGAAGTCGTTAAAAAAAACGGCGAAACAATTTTGCTCATATTTCGATGGGAGTCGTAATTAAATAGATGTATCATAGAAGAGAGAGAGTTACCTAAAGTTAAATGGAGGGGATAACGGAGAGATACAATACAATTCCAGCCTGCCTGGACGTTATGGCTATTTATGAATCAATTGACATGAGAAGTTTAACACAAAAACAGGGTACGTTAAATGTTAGGAAAAATTAAATTGAGAAGTTCGGTTGGGTTTATTCTGATTATAATTTAAAACTGAACTCAATCGGAATAGGGAATATATATTTTACAAAGGCGGGCAGATTTGTGTCTATAGCCAAGCAACGGAATTGCTAGACACTCAAATGGGGCTATATAGTGCAACGCTTTTGACTATAAATTAGGTAAGAATAGTTTAATCGTAAGAAGTGATTGGTTTTCTGATTATTGATGTTTGGTTAAGGTAACGCCAGTGAATTTGAACAAAAAAGTAACGTATTCTAAAAACGATCTGGTTTCCGTTCTCATTGCGGGGAACAAAGGAAAAGTCTTATCTTAAAGGGACAGTGCACGGTAATCACAGTGGTTTGAGTTGTAATTAGACAAGTGAATAACGTATTGGGAATAGAGTTGTAATTAAAATACTAAGTCAAAGACGAGACAGGTATTTAGAGCAAATTGGATTCTAAATGATAACAAAGAGACAATCATGATTTATGCCCATCAAAAAGATTTTATAAAATTGGCGAATTTAGAGATGATTGGTTGGGGTGGTAAATTATAATTCAGAATTTGAACAGATGTGACAAATTAGGTTTGGTTAATCGAACAATAATTATTTACAATTCATTTGAAGTCGCTACGAATTGGCAGATTGAGCGCTTGATGATGACGTCACTAGCGCGACACTTTTGTCACCAGAAAACTGGCAATAACGGAGCAAACTGTATGGCTATTAGAGTGTGTATCGAGGCTTCGAGCAAACCTTTCAGAAGTTGAGATAAAAGTTTTTGTTTATTTGTTTATTGGTTATAGTCAATTTTGGGTTTGATTTAACTTAGTTGAATAGTGTTTTCTGGCGGGTTTAGGTAGAACTCTTTGTTCCGGAACGGATGAAAGTTACCCAAGATAAGTAAATTAAAGGAGCCATGAGAGAATGCGAATGCATATTTATTAAATATGGGGGATTAAATTACGAATTCCTTACACTGTGAAATGTATGACATTTTGCGGCAGAGAGAAAAAGTAATTCATTGGATAATAATGTTATGGGTTAATTGTATCTAAAAGTAGCATGGTCATTTAAGTAAACATATCCGTAGACGATGTTTAAAACTTATGATTAATGATTTGAGTCAAAGGGGAATTATCATTAGGTTTAGTTATAGTTCACCTATTGAGTTTCTGATTCGAAATAGCATTAGGGAATGATAGTTAGGTGAGGTGGCTCACTTTAGAGGCCTCCTGGGATTATAACTTTGGGGAGAGATAAGCTTTAAAAAGGTCTGCAAATTATACACATGGAACAACTGTTAGAACTGTTTGTTTAGTGCAAGGGTATTTTAGAGGCAGGCTCACATATGGAACCTTATGAGATGTTTTTTATGGGTTTGAATTATACAGGTGACTATTTCTATTCAAAAGATAAAGGGTTCTTTAGCTCAATATGGTATGACCTTTGACCTTATCATGACTGGCTCCCAAGGTCTGATCAGCCTCGGGGAGAGTCATTTGTATAATGAATGGGGTCATATTGAGGTTACTAGTATTAAGGTAAATTCATTAGAAATGAAGCAGTTTTGCTGAGGGTTAGAATTACTGTTTGAACCGCAAATGAGAAAGTGGTTCAGGATTCTGTCTTATAACATTAGCTGTGAAGTTTTTTGAATGGGCTATTAGGGATTTGGTATTGTAACAGAGAGAGAAAGTCATATTTATCATTGAGAATAAATAGTGGAAGATAACATATTTAGAGCCAACAGGGCAGGGAAGAAATTGAGATATTTTTGTTTGGTTTTAACACTCGGTTACAGGAGTGTCAAAAAAGACGGAGACATTACCTGTGTAATAGGGGAGGTGTCCGTATGATAACCAACTTGGGACAGTTTTGGGACTGGAGGAAAGGGGATCCCACAAAGGTGGATAGGCTTTCCATGATATGGGGAAACCTGGGAGCACTGTTGAACTTTGTAAAGGTGATGAAATCCTACTAACCATCAAACTATTAAGCTCTCTGATGCAGGCACTTGCACCGACTACAAAAGGACCGGGACAGACACGGTGGGTGTGTTTTCTATTAAGGTACTGCCAAAACCGGAGGTCTTAGACGGACCGGGCCAGACACACTCCCTCTATCACCCCTGGACCGAACCTGTCACCACTATGCTAAAATCCCATTCAGGTAATTAATGTTAGACTATTCAGCTATTGATCAATGAGGCACGGAGACTGGTTTTGATGGTAGGGACAATTTGTGGCTGTCTTATACAGAATGGACTTGCTTAGAATATGCTTCTTAAGTTAGTCAGGGGGAGTCTACAAAATGTTCAGTGAACAATGTTGTACGTATATCCCTACTAACACCAGTCCAGATGGTAGTATATCTAAGGGCCTTAAATGGCCTTGATGCTATCTGCTGAGATGAGGACCATGGCGGGGGTAGAGGAGTCTGACTGTCCACCCTGGTTGGGAGACTGGTTTGGTAAGTATACCGGTATGGTGGTTACTGGATTTCCTGGACCCTAATTCCTGTATTATTTACTGACTGAGGATGACCCATGTATGTTTGTTCTCCTGTCGTGAAGGGTGGCATGGTGCCCACCTGATGCTGGATAAGAATAGCTGAGAGGACCAGATGGGTTATAAGAATGCTTTGTTCTGCTTTACTCTGTTTTCCAGACCAAAGTTTTATTCCACACTTGCAACACATATTAAACCCATGTTATTGTCAGATAGAATACTGGAGGTCCCAAGGAGAGGGCTTGTTAGTGTAGGAAGGATTTTAATATGGTTAGCATCTATTAGATTATAAGTTTTTAAATAATATTATATTTAACAGGAATATAGGACATCTATGAGGAGTTAGGATTATTGTTGGGATTAAGATAGATTGATTATGAATTTGGAGAAAAGCCGCCATAGACATTTTTTTTTTCCTAAAAGAGGGTCCATGGGCTTGTAGTTCCCCATGTAGTTCAAATTTGGAAAACATGAGAAACATAGAGGAGCCCTCCCACGCACCGCAGAGACCTTGAAGGTGGGAGAGCAGAGAAGTTAGAGGGGGGGCCAGGAAGAGCAAAGATAACATAGTGGGTAAATACGTTTCTAAATGGGTCAGAATGGGAGCTGTAGATAGAGGGAGGTATTTGGCATAAAGGAATCTACCTGTTTTACCTAAGTCACTGTTTAAAATATGCTGCTGTATTGATACATGGGCAAAGCCATGTATCAACAGGGGATGGTAGGAATGGTTAAACAGCACTTTGTAGCATATGGAATAACTAACTATTTTAAAACTTTTGCTCACGGTGTACTATATTGAATTAACTAAGAGTGAAAACAAGAAGTGGTGTTTAACAATAATTGATAAATATACCAAATGGGTAGAAATGTTTCCTACATCCTCAGCAGACGCAGAAACAGTGGCTAGAGCATTATGTCAGGAGATAATTCGCGATTTGGATTACCAGAAGTAATTGAGCATATAGGTCAGAAATTGGATATAAATATGAAGAAACATAGTTCTTATCACCCCCAAAGCGCTGGCCTTATCGAGAACATGAATCGATCGGTAAAAAGGTTGATTAAGGAAAACACACCTAAGTACTGGAATGAACGGGATAAAATGCCTGCCCATAGTGTTAATGACTATTAGAATAACCCCTGATAGGGAGGGGCTATCTCCATTTGAGAAGGTTTTTGGTAGACCCTATAGAATGCCCCAATTAGGGCGATTAGAAATAGAAAGCAGTATGGTGGAACACATGAGGAGGTTGTTCATTAATCAAACACGTATGTCAAAAGTTTTATGCCCAGCAGGAGAATTAGAGGGAGGTGGCACACGAGATTCAACCAGGAGACTGGATCTGGATCCAATCATTGAAGAAAAAAAACTGGAAGCAGCCTCGGTGGGAGGGACCATTCCAAGTACTACTGGTGACTGCCTTCGCGGTGAGAATAGCCGAAAGAGCTACCTGGGTACATGTCACACATTGTAAGGGGGTGAGTCATACTGGCACTGTCGAGCGGTCACAGGGGAAGGAGAGGAACCGTGACCCATATGGAACGGGGGTCAAACTCCTTCTGAAGATTCCCTATACCTGACCTTTCCCCAGCTGTGAGCGTTCATAGAAGTGAAGTGATGGCTTGGCTCTGGCTGTTGATATGTTCTCGGGAGAGGGTGGGGCTTCACGTGTGCACTGACCGTCCTGAGCTGTTTTATTGTGGGGGCCATATTCCTGATTCACCATGATCCCCCGGAAAGTGCCAAAGAGGATAATTTGACTCATGTGCTAGATGAGGGAAATGGGATGTTACCTAAGATTCTCTGAAGGTCACTGAAACAAAATAGTAAGGAAGTGAGGGTGGAATTGGGCAAGGATCTCTCAGTAGAATTTTGTGTAGATCAATTGGGGTCATTCACCCTTGGCAGTCTAGAACCATGGGACTCTATGGGAAGTATTTGTGTAAATCACCGTGTAAGTCGTGGGAGCCAGGTCATAGCTCACACTGAAAGGGATGGCTATGTAAACCCATACACTCAATTTGGGACCAGGTAAAGTATAGTAAGGGAATGGCATGTATGGTAAAGCTGTTCATGAAAGCAGGAATGCCAAGTAATGATAGCTGTATTGATTTACACTATTTATATCCCAGGTTCCATTTAAATCAAGACTTTCCCTTTACCGTGACGAGAGGAGAATATTACTGTTTTGCCAGATACAGTACACACGGGAAATACGCGGGGAAGTTGGTACCTGCAATAAGACAGAGAATATTACCACTGACGAGACCATGTCTGATTTGACAGGCTGGTTGAACTCTGGAGATTTCAAAATGTTGAAGGTGGCCAGGGCTGACATCTGGTGGTGTGCAGGGGAATTAATTTGTGGTCGGTATTACCGACTGATTGGACTGGGCTATGCGCTCTAGTACATTTAGGAATGCCTTTACACTCATACAACACCAAGACGTGAAGTTAGCCAAAACGAGAGAGATGCTCCATCTGGTTCTTTGATGACAGTATATATTGATAACATTGGGATTCCACGAGGTGTGTAATTATAGTTATGGTAATCAACAGCGCTTTAGCAGGAATACCAAAGGTGTTGTTAAAGGTTTTGTAGAACAGACTGAAGCAACCAGCTGGAAGACCTGACAGAATAGAATTGCATTAGATAAAAGGAGGAAGTGGGCGTGATAATCAGGACCATGTCTTACATCCCAGGTAGCACGGCCCGGACGAATCAGTGCCCGAAGCCTCAGCTGGTTTGACCACCTCTGGCTCACGGGGTTGGCAGAAACTCTGGGGTGGATACTTCTCTGAACTAAATTGGGTAGACAGGCTTGGAAAATGTGGTGTTTTGGGCTGTATCAACCTGTATGACTGTATTAATTTTATGCGGCTGTTGTCTAACCCCTGTGCGAGGCCTGTTTCCAGGACTCTGGAAAGATCAATGACCCAACGGATGGTGCGTTATGGGCCGATTCCAGATTCCTGACCTGTGGAGTACTGAAGGCATGTCTACAGAGGAAGTGGATGAATCCGGATCTGTCATTGTGGGGAATTTATGTTTGATGAGAATAGTGTTGAGATGAAGGGGACTTTGTTTTAATGATTAAACTGTTTTTGATAAAGATTGTAAAAAAGAAAAACAAAAAAGAATCCTGGAAGGAAGAGTTATGATTATGATGTAGGTTTAAAAACAGTTGGAGTTAAGGTTAGAATTGATTAATGAAATGTGGAGAGATGGATAAACATTTATAATTGATTTGTTGATTATTTGTCTATTCATATGATAATCTGATAAACCTCTATAAAAGGTTAGATAAGTTTGTTTATACTTTCATTTTTTATGATTAAATAAAACTAGATGTAGAATTGAATGTATAATATTTGATCAAAGGGAGGATTGATAGAGAAAATGTTTGAAATGACTAATTATGTATACATTCCAATCAGAAACTGACTAGTCCAAATGCTATAATGTACTGTCCCTCTTGCTCCCTTTCACAATTGTATATAATGTAGTCAGGAAGTTAATTAACAATGAAGGTCTGTTCTTTAAGTTCATTCAGTTGTACAAATCTCCAGGTGGTGGAACGGGCCATCTCCAAAATGGTCGGGAATGTTGATTTATGCTGACTGGCCTTGACTTCGTGCTGATAACGCGGAGGCTTGAGAATTAGGAGGGGCCCTTGTGAAACGGAACGCTTGGAAAAACGCTGACGTCATTTTCAGTTTATAACCTGTGGTAATGTGTGTGAGCAGGGAGTACTCACGAGAATAAATAAAGGAACTTGTTTTTTAAGACTGGTCTCTTGCTAATTCATGCAAATGATAAACTTACAACTTATCATGAATTAGAAATGAGTGCGACTAAATTGGTTTTGGCAATAAAACATAAGGGAATTTAAAATTCCTCTATC
>NC_060176.1:35860518-35919811 GCF_021184085.1 Oncorhynchus gorbuscha | reverse complement strand
GTGAGAGGGTGAGGTCAAAGAGGAGAGGAGTGGAAAGAAGGAGGCAGAGAGGGAATGAGTCAAGGTAGGCGTGGGGAGGTTAAAGTCGCCCAGAACTGTGAGAGGTGAGCCGTCCTCAGGAAAGGAGCTTATCAAGGCATCAAGCTCATTGATGAACTCTCCGAGGGACCTGGAGGCGATAAATGATAAGGATGTTAAGCTTGAAAGGGCTGGTAACTGTGACAGCATGAAATCAAAGGAGGGCGATAGACAGATGGGTAAGGGAGAAAGAGAGAATGACCACATGGGAGAGATAAGGATCCCTATGCCACCACCCCGCTGACCAGAAGCTCTCGGGGTGTGCGAGAACACGTGGGCGGACGAAGAGAGAGCAGTAGGAGTAGCAGTGTTATCTGTGGTGATCCATGTTTCTGTCAGTGCCAAAGAAGTCGAGGGACTGGAGGGAGGCATAGGCTGAGATGAACTCTGCCTTGTTGGCTGCAGATCGGCAGTTCCAGAGGCTACCGGAGACCTGGAACTCCACGTGGGTCGTGCGCGCTGGGACCACCAGATTAGGGTGGCAGCGGCCACGCGGTGTGGAGCGTTTGTATGGTCTGTGCAGAGAGGAGAGAACAGGGATAGACAGACACATAGTTGACAGGCTACAGAAGAGGCTACGCTAATGCAAGGAGATTGGAATGACAAGTGGACTACACGTCTCAAATGTTCAGAAAGTTAAGCTTACGTAGCAAGAATCTTATTGACTAAAATTATTAAAAATGATACAGTACTGCTGAAGTAGGCTAGCTGGCAGTGGCTGCGTTGTTGACTTTGTAGGCTAGCTGACAGTGGCTGCGTTGTTGACACTACACTAATCAAGTCGTTCCGTTGAGTGTAATAGTTTCTACAGTGCTGCTATTCGGGGGCTAGCTGGCTAGCTAGCAGTGTTGATTACGTTACGTTGCGTTAAAAGAACGACAATAGCTGGCTAGCTAACCTAGAAAATCGCTCTAGACTACACAATTATCTTTGATACACAGACGGCTATGTAGCTAGCTATGTAGCTAGCTACGATCAAACAAATCAAACCGTTGTGCTGTAATGAAATGAAATGAAAAATGTGATACTACCTGTGGAGCGAAGCGGAATCGACCGGGTTGTTGAGTGCGGAAGTTCTATTCAGTAGACGTTGGCTAGCTGTTGGCTAGCTAGCAGTGTCTCCTACGTTAAGGACGACAAATAGCTGGCTAGCTAACCTCGGTAAATTAAGATAATCACTCTAAGACTACACGCTCTAAACTACACAATTATCTTGGATACGAAGACAGCAAAGACAACTATGTAGCTAGCTAACACTACACTAATCAAGTCGTTCAGTTGAGTGTAATAGTTTCTACAGTGCTGCTATTCGGTAGACGGTGGACGTTTGCTAGCTGGCTAGCTGCTGGGCAGATAGCAGTGTAGACTACGTTAGGACGACGAAATACGAAGTTGCAATAGAAGTGCTGACTGTTTCACTTTGTTGTCCTCTTTCTTTTCCTTTTTCTTCTGTCCTTCTTTTGTCCTTATTTTGTCTTCCTTTCTTCTGTTAACTAGATATTTTTTTGTTGTTATTCTTTGTAAGCTAGCTAGCTTCTTCCAGGAGAGTCCCCTAGCAACTGCTTAGCAACAAGTAAACAATTCTGCTAGCAAATCATGACTATCAAAAGCCACCGTTTACTTCTGACGATGACTTTAACACCTCCCTTAAAAACCTGATTCAAATTTGACACAGACCTTCAAATATGTATGTACACATTATATAAACTCTTTATAGTGTTTTATTTACATTTTAGAGGTGATAATATGATAAGTTGAACAGTGAGTGAAAAAAGCTGTTTCCCCACACGACATCTCTCCTCACTATCACGCAATAGGTTTCGCTTCCCCAACCATTTTTAAAAAGACCCGACGGAGCTCAAATGCCTTCTTGAATCATGCAGAGATGGGCATCATGAAGGGCTCATCATTGATTTTGTTGGAAAAGGGAGAAATTGTGCTTTACAATTGCATTGATATTACAGTTGATCTAGAAGTATTACGTTTTTTGGGCGCTAAAATAAGGTCAATTGTACGGACCAGCGCGATGTACAAAAAAAGTTTGTTATTTTACGATATAACAAACTTCGATTGAGCGACAGACCAAACAACATTGAATATCCAACTTTTTACCTCCAATATAGTTAACGGATTTGCTAATGTTGCTAGCTTGGTTGCTGATGTTGATGTTGATCTAACTGCCAATTAGAGCAAAAAGGAAATAAATTGTAAGCGTTAGATAATACATATCATGAAAACAACTGAATGTCAAGCTTTTACCGTATCAAAATTGGAGTCCTCTGACAGGGGCGTTTTGCACAATCTGCAAAAATTACATTTGAACCATGAACTTTTTGACACCTATCACTGTAGGCTGTGTTTACAACAGCAACAGTACATACAGTGGGGGAAAAAAGTATTTAGTCAGCCACCAATTGTGCAAGTTCTCCCACTTAAAAGGATGAGAGAGGCCTGTAATTTTCATCTTAGGTCAACTATGACAGACAAAATTAGAAAAACAAATCCAGAAAATCACATTGTAGGATTTTTTATGAATTTATTTGCAAATTATGGTGGAAAATAAGTATTTGGTCACCTACAAACAAGCAAGATTTCTGGCTCTCACAGACCTGTAACTTCTTCTTCAAGAGGCTCCTCTGTCCTCCACTCGTTACCTGTATTAATGGCACCTGTTTGAACTTGTTATCAGTATAAAAGACACCTGTCCACAACCTCAAACAATCACACTCCAAACTCCACTATAGCCTAGACCAAAGAGCTGTCAAAGGACACCAGAAACAAAATTGTAGACCTGCACCAGGCTGGGAAGACTGAATCTACAATAGGTAAGCAGCTTGGTTTGAAGAAATCAACTGTGGGAGCAATTATTAGGAAATGGAAGACATACAAGACCACTGATAATCTCCCTCGATCTGGGGCTCCACGCAAGATCTCACCCCGTGGGGTCAAAATGATCACAAGAACGGTGAGCAAAAATCCCAGAACCACACGGGGGGACCTAGTGAATGACCTGCAGAGAGCTGGGACCAAAGTAACAAAGCCTACCATCAGTAACACACTACGCCGCCAGGGACTCAAATCCTGCAGTGCCAGACGTGTCCCCCTGCTTAAGCCAGTACATGTCCAGGCCCGTCTGAAGTTTGCTAAAGAGCATTTGGATGATCCAGAAGAAGATTGGGAGAATGTCATATGGTCAGATGAAACCAAAATATAACTTTTTGGTAAAAACTCAACTCGTCGTGTTTGGAGGACAAAGAATGCTGAGTTGCATCCAAAGAACACCATACCTACTGTGAAGCATGGGGGTGGAAACATCATGCTTTGGGGCTGTTTCTCTGAAAAGGGACCAGGATGACTGATCCGTGTAAAGGAAAGAATGAATAGGGCCATGTATCGTGAGATTTTGAGTGAAAACCTCCTTCCATCAGCAAGGGCATTGAAGATGAAACGTGGCTGGGTCTTTCAGCATGACAATGATCCTAAACACACCGCCCGGGCAACGAAGGAGTGGCTTCGTAAGAAGCATTTCATGGTCCTGGAGTGGCCTAGCCGGTCTCTAGATCACAACCCCATAGAAAATCTTTGGAGGGAGTTGAAAGTCTGTGTTGCCCAGCAACATCCCCAAAACATCACTGCTCTAGAGGAGATCTGCATGGAGGAATGGGCCAAAATACCAGCAACAGTGTGTGAAAACCTTGTGAAGACTTACAGAAAATGTTTGATCTCTGTCATTGCCAACAAAGGGTATATAACAAAGTATTGATAAACTTTTGTTATTGACCAAATACTTATTTTCCATCATAATTTGCAAATAAATTCATTAAAAATCCTACAATGTGATTTTCTAGATTTTCTTTTCTAATTTTGTCTGTCATAGTTGACGTGTACCTATGATGAAAATTACAGGCCTCTCTCATCCTTTTAAGTGGAAGAACTTGCACAATTGGTGGCTGACGAAATACTTTTTTGCCCCACTGTAGAGGCAGTATTTAGTCAAATGTTACAATGTATGCATCAATATTAAACTAATTGGGACACTAATTTTGATTACAGATATCAAACAAAAAACGTGGATACACTTTGTTATTGTGATAACTTTCATCAACACCTTTCAATGTCTTAGCTCTTAAATGTAAATGTTTATACATATTCAGATTAACTTATTTTTCTAAAACGTGTAGTGTGCCAAGTTATTTAGCGACATGTATTTACCACCACAACATGGAGAAAGTCAAGAGAAAGCAGTGGAGTGAAGTGGACATTTTTACATGCCATGGAGGACTGCGGGGCAGGGATGGCTATCTGCAAGGCTGCCAAGGTTAGGCATCTTTTGTTTTCAGGAGATTACCACGTGTATATTAATTTTATCTACTAGTAACAGTTTTATTTTCTTATCTACCAAGGTGCACCTCGGCAGACCGTGGCGGATTGGCTGAACGGCCGGCCGGGTAACCCATGGTTGTTGCAGTGGACCACCCACATCGCTTGAACCAGAGGATGAAAATTATCTGATGCAGCACAGTATCTACTGCGCCAGCCATGTATCTACTGCGCAGGTATTTGGTGTTCTATGCGTTTATGTATGTAGAATGCTGGACTGACTGTTCTCAATGTGTGTGATGTAAATGTGGATGTGTATGGTGATACCAAAACAAACATTTTCATCCTGGATGGACAATTTTATATTCTAGGTTTCGGCACCAAGGGGAAACAATCCCACCGCTGGGGAAAAGGTGGTGGGAAATGTTCAGGAAGAGGCACAAGAACCTGAGCATGAGGAGGCCGGACAACCTAGATAGGGGAGAGCCGAGTGTACCCCACATCTGTCGATAGACACCTTCTTTACTTCATATGAGCAGCACTTGGAAGAGAGTGGATTGAGGGAGAAACCTAGAACAAATCCATAACTGCGATGAGTCTGGGTTCCGTAGCGACCAGAGCAGGCACAAAGTGCTGGCTCCCCGGGGCGCAAAACACGTATACCAGCAGGCTCCGGGGACCAAGGAGCACATCACAGTGCTGGCCTGCTTCAACACAGCTGGGGAGGATGTCCCCCCATTTGTCATCTACCCGGAGTGTTTCCTCAGTTGCCACTACACACTGGGAGGCCACCCCCAAGCCTTGTATGGACGGTCAAACAGTGGCTACATTGACAGAGACCTGTTCAGGAAGAGGTTTCAGCACTTCATTCAGCATGCAGTGAAAGAACGCCTACTTTTCAATGGGCGGCAGGTAGCCTAGTGGTTAGAGTGTTCGACTTGTAACCGAAAGGTTGCAAGATCAAATCCCCGAGCTGAAAAGGTAAAAATCTGTTGCTCTGCCTCTGAAAAAGGCAGTTAACCCACTGTTCCTAGTCAGTCATTGAAAGTAAGAATTTGTTCTCAACTTACTTCCCTAGTTAAATAAAGGTAAAATATATATTTTTTTTAAACGGACACAAGAGCCACATGGACCCGGAGGTGCTCGCGGCAGCACTAAGGGAAGGGGTTGTGGCGGGGGCTGAGGGTCCTCCTGTTTGTCTTCCCACACACTCCAAGGTAGCTGGAGACCTCAGCCATTTTGACCAGAGTATTCTGCCATTTTGACCAGAGTATTCCGCTACCCGTACAAGCGCTGCAAGGACATGCGCTACGTGGTGGAAGGGTTTAAGTATGGCCTCTTCCCTTTTGACCCTTCAGCCATTGAAGTGTCCCATTTAGTGCCGTATCGGTCCCTACCAGGTCCCACTACCTCCTCTCCTGGAACCAGCACTGTACCGTCTATAAGCACCTCCTCCCCAGCAATCACAGGAGGACCCTCAGCCCCTGCTCCAGTCCCATTCCCTGCTCCAGCCCTAGAAGAGCACCCCCTAATAGATAGCAAAGGACCTGGGGCACATCATTACTGTCCTGAAGTTGACAAATACAGAAGACTACCTGTGGTCGCCACATGCCTCACCGGGAAAGGATACACGCGCCAGAGGCAGGAGAGGGGTGAGAAGGTGAGGGCAGAGGAGAAAGAGGGTCGGGCAGCCCTCAGAACACAGGAGAGGGCTGCCATGGATGAGACCATTGATGCCACCGCCTCCGCTGGACCTCCCGCTGGAACCACTCCTGACAGCTGCCAGTGCCTCCCAGTGTGCAACACCTGAAGGAGCCGCCAGAGCCCCCAGCTACAGTAGAAGGCCATGTGCCTACTCTTCCGGCCACATCATAATCGGCCCCTCAACCCCACCAACACCAGCTCCTCCAAGCCATCGTTGGCGGTTTCGTCCACCACCACCACACCACCCCGCATGTCTGTCACCACCAAAACGGCCTCCTCTGGACCAACTGCCTCCTCAGTCTCCCCTGGTCACACCACCACAGCAGCCTCCTCTGGTGTCCCTGCCCCCTGCAATTTGAATACAGCCACCTCCACAGGTAAACACATTAAATTACAAAACAATTACTTGTGTGTTTTATAAAACGGCAATGTTTTAACTTTTGTTTCTTTCTTTACATATTTACAGTCCATAGCACCAGCCCACAAGGCATGTCCACCCCCTCCCAAACTTCTGCAGCTTCCTCCAGAGGTATTGATGTAAAAAAGTTGAGAATGGTTTTCATGAAACATGGTCTGTCTAACACTACTTTTTCTCTTAACCGCAGCACGGAAAAGAAAGAGACAAGCTCCACCGGCAACCTTTGTCATGCCACCCATGGCAGAACTCTCAGGTACTTCATAATCTTTATTTTTCTCTCTCTCATTTGTACCAATTACTATTGTTGCTGTAGTACGTCTACATTTTGCAAAACCATGTCAATCAATTTGTGTTTTTTGTTGTTGTTTTTTTCCAAATAAAAGAAGACACCACCTGCTGTGCTCACTGCGGGGAGCGTGATCCACCTGCAAGCTCCCCCGCAAGGCTGTAGGTCCGAGGTGCCATGGGTGTGCTGTGACTTCTGCTAGCACTGGTTCCACTGCAGGTGTGTAGAGTGAGATCTATAGTTGGCGGTGGAGCTGGATTTTTGTGACAATATAGGGGTGGAGGTTGAGATTTAATTGTTTGTTTTGTTTGTTTTCATATGAAATTATTTATTTGAAAAAAAATGGAAAAAAAACATGTCTAAAATATAATATATATTTATTCAACCCATTATGTGCATTTCTTCCTTTACTTTCCAAGTGCATCTTTGCAACAAACTCCAACAGTGTTTACATTGTTTATCAATGCACATGACTGAAATTAGTTGTATTTATTTAAACAAATGTATATCTACTTTTTCAAAACATAAGATTAATCTGTAAAACAAATGACGACACATTATTTGGTTACAACACTGAATATGTTGGTGAAGAAACATTTTTTAAGAGTCCACGGGAGGGCGCAACGGGCTACGCAAATGAAAAGTTGACAAAAATTACCAGAAGGCTAGCCAACTATCTAGTAAACACTTCGGATACGGGGTTGGTTTCTAATTGTTTAACAAAATGAAACAGATATCTTGTAATTTAACAAAATAGTAAGGTGGCCGATAACTGGGAACCGTATGCGGATAATACGGGACGTATTTTTTTTGCTAAGCCGTTTATCAAAAAGCTGATAACGTTAGTATTTCCACTGAAATGTCAAACATGCTAATTGCTGACCCGTTAGCTAACATTTTTATGACACCAAATAATCACAAAACATTGATGACTTGATCACAAGATAAGTGTTGAAGGTAATACATTTCTTAAACGCTGTTGAATATGCCGATATTACGGGGTTCCACGCTAACGTTAGTATTATTTTGAACTTAACATGAATTGGGGTAACGTTATTTAGTAACTAGTTAACGTTCCTAGCTATTACTAGTTAGCTAGTACTGTAGCTATATAACGTTAGGTAGAGGACATTGAACAGAACAAGGTTGTCAATAACTAAATGTTGGCAAAAATACAGACAGAACCTTAGCTATAGTCCTTAACTATCAACTCACATTTTTGTGGCTGTTTGTGATCCTCGGTCCTGTGTGTGGGAATTTAACGGCTAACATTACCGTAGCTAGCTAACCAACTGCCGCCATAGTAACCAAAGCGATACAGAGCACTTTACAACTTGACCAAATACTACTACTTTGAGGTTTAACGGCGGTTGGCATCCAATAAATGTTCCATTACCGCCACCTACTAGACTGGAGTACAACTTCCTTATACTTTGCTTGAAAAAATAAACATGTAACCTACCATCTAACAATACACTCACAAAAAAATACAAAATAACACCACTCTACTCCACTATTTAAATATATTTAGTCCTACCTCAAGCCAACAACCTGAAAGGGTGGGACACCACCACTTAACACACCCTGTAACTCTTCTGATGTTATGTCTCTCACACGAAAATACCTCTGCAGCTGCCACCACAACCTACATTTTCTGCAGCTTTACGTTCCATCCCTGCAGTATAGTTCATAACCATTGCTATAAATGCAAAAAATCCAATCTAACTGAAACATATATCACTTGTTGGCCTATCCCTCTGTACTGATACAGATCAACTACTCACACCACTCCTCTCAGGATCCCTCCCACTTGACCCATCTACTTTCTTCACTGCCTCAGCATTATGACAACTTCTACTCTACTCTAACCCTGGAAACCTCAACCTGGAGGAGGCTCCAAGATGGCAGCTTGTGCACACGTTTCCTACCGAGCTCTATATACCAACTTTTGAAAGATAGTGAAACGTGTATTATTTTGAACTACCAAAATAACACCTCCAGGTCCATGTGGCTTGTGTCTATTTTTTTAAATGTAATTGACCTTTTATTTAACTAGGCAAGTCAGTTAAGAACACATTCTTATTTTCAATGACTACCTGTCCCAGACCTGCTGTTTTCAACTCTCTAGCGACAGCAGGAGCGGTAGAGATACTCTGAATGATCAGCTATGAAAAGCCAACTGACGTTTACTCCTGAGGTGCTGACCTGTTGCACCCTCGACAACCACTGTGATTATTATTATTTGACCCTGCTGGTCAACATTTGAACATCTTGGCCATGTTATGTTATAATCTCCACCCGGCACAGCCAGAGGAGGACTGGCCACCCCTCATAGCCTGGTTCCTCTCTAGGTTTCTTCTTAGGTCCTGGCCTTTCTAGGGAATTTTTCCTAGCCACCGTGCTACACCTGCATTGCTTGCTGTTTTGGGGTTTTAGGCTGGGTTTCTGCACAGCACTTTGAGATATCAGCTGATGTAAGAAGGGCTTTATAAATAAAAATGTATTTATGGCTACCTCCTCAGCTAGCAATGCTCAGGCATTATCCAATGTCGTTACACAGGAGGCAAATGCTTTGATTGACAACTGCCCCAACTATACTGGTCTGACAGACTCCATGACACTAACCGTGTAAGACAAGGATTTTCCTTCTTTGCTTATAATCCCAAGCTAACCTCCAGCTTCCAAGAAAGGCATGTTTGAACTGGGCCCAGATGCCGCTGCCAATAAGGATGTTGTCGCCACTCTTTCCAGGCTCATCAATGCAAGGTCCGATGCCATAGAGAAAATGTTTGGCGACAACGCAATGAAAATCGAGGGCTTAAAAAAAACAGTTGACTTTGCATGCATATAAATCAAGGATGTTAAGAAGAAGGTCGTCCACATTGAAAAGCATGTCAAAAAGGAGGAGGGAAAGATAGACTTGCCAAAGAAGAATCATAGAACTTGAAAGATACTCCAGACGGTGGAATCTGAGACTGTATGGAGTTCCCGAGGCAGATGGGGAGAATGTGCAGCAAGAGACCATCAAAGTCTGCCAAGCTATCCTACCTGTGGAGAAGGCTAAGCTAGCAGCATGTTGTCGACACTGTACATCACCTCGGCATGAGAAGGAAGGGTGACTCCAAGCCCAGAGATGTCATTCTCCAGTTCATATCATGGATCTATAGGGATACCATTTGGAAAGCAGCCAAGAAATCTGCTTTCCTACGTAATAACAATCTGCGGTTTGCTGACGACCTCTTGAAAGCAGACAGAGAAAGGAGAGAGAATCCGTGGCCAGCTGTGGAAAAAGCACAAAAAGAAGAGAAAGCGGCTTACTTCATCGGAGGGCTCGCTTTCATCAACGGATCCTGAATCAACCTTCTTCCTTGAGGACTGTCATAGGCTGTGCCTGGTGGTCAACATAGGCTACCTAGATACAGTGGGGCAAAAAAATATTTAGTCAGCCACCAATTGTGCATGTTGTCCCACTTAAAAAGATGAGAGGCCTGTCATTTTCATCATAGGTACAAGTCAACTATGACAGACAAAATTAGAAGGAAAAAAAATCCAGAAAATCACATTGTAGGATTTTTATGAATTTATTTGCAAATTATGGTGGAAAATAAGTATTTGGTCAATAACAAAAGTTTATCTCAATACTTTGTTATATACCCTTTGTTGGCAATGACAGAGGTCAAACGTTTTCTGTAAGTCTTCACAAGGTTTTCACACACTGTTGCTGGTATTTTGGCCCATTCCTCCATGCAGATCTCCTCTAGAGCAGTGATGTTTTCAATGCTTTCAACTCCCTCCAAAGATTTTCTATGGGGTTGAGATCTGGAGACCGGCTAGACCACTCCAGGACCTTGAAATGCTTCTTACGAAGCCACTCCTTCGTTGCCCGGGCGGTGTGTTTGGGATCATTGTCATGCTGAAAGACCCAGCCACATTTCATCTTCAATGCCCTTGCTGATGGAATGAGGTTTTCACTCAAAATCTCACGATACATGGCCCCATTCATTCTTTCCTTTACACGGATCAGTCGTCCTGGTCCCTTTGCAGAAAAACAGCCCCAAAGCATGATGTTTCCACCCCCATGCTTCACAGTAGGTATGGTGTTCTTTGGATGCAACTCAGCATTCTTTGTCCTCCAAATACGACGAGTTGAGTTTTTACCAAAAAGTTATATTTTGGTTTCATCTGACCATATGACATTCTCCCAATCTTCTTCTGGATCATCCAAATGCTCTCTAGCAAACTTCAGACGGGCCTAGACATGTACTGGCTTGAGCAGGGGGACACATCTGGCACTGCAGAATCTGAGTCCCTGGCGACGTAGTGTGTTACTGATGGTAGGCTTTGTTACTTTGGTCCCAGCTCTGTGCAGGGTCATTCACTAGGTCGCCCCCCCCCCCCCCCCCCCGTGTGGTTCTGGGATTTTTGCTCACTGTTCTTGTGATCATTTTGACCCCACGGGGTGAGATCTTGCGTGGAGCCCCAGATCGAGGGAGATTATCAGTGGTCTTGTATGTCTTCCATTTCCTAATAATTGCTCCCACAGTTGATTTCTTTAAACCAAGCTGCTTACCTATTGCAGATTCAGGCTTCCCAGCCTGGTGCAGGTCTACAATTTTGTTTCTGGTGTCCTTTGACAGCTCTTTGGTCTTGGCCATAGTGGAGTTTGGAGTGTGACTGTTTGGACAGGTGTCTTTTATACTGATAACAAGTTCAAACAGGTGCCATTAATACAGGTAACGAGTGGAGGACAGAGGAGCCTCTTAAAGAAGAAGTTACAGGTCTGTGAGAGTCAGAAATCTTGCTTGTTTGTAGGTGACCATATACTTATTATCCTCCATAATTTGCAAATAATTCATAAAAAATCCTACAATGTGATTTTCTGGATTTTTTTCTAATTTTGTCTGTCATAGTTGAAGTGTACCTATGATGAAAATTACAGGCCTCTCTCATATTTTTAAGTGGGAGAACTTGCACAATTGGTGGCTGACTAAATACTTTTTTGCCCCACTGTAGCTACCTCTGATGTGAGCAGATCCCACTCCTGGCTCTAAGGTGATTTAACCTTCGTTCTAACTGCACAAGACTACTGGAGTAATGGATATTTACTATTTTATTTGTTCTCTCACTTCTGATATTTTTACCTGCAGTGAGCAAGCTCTTTTGTTGTTTCTTGTTCTGGCAGTTAGCTTTGTTGCGCTATACTATTGTCACTCCATCATTTATATTTATATGGTGTGCAATGCTGGTTTCCTTTCATTCTTATTCGATTTGCGATTGTTGTTTAGCTCGTAGTACTTTTTTCTATATTCCACTTTGTCATTGTCTATAGTTTCACTCAATGCTAGGGGGTTAAAAAATAATGTAAAGCACAAAGCCTTATTTTTCTTTGCCAGACAGCATAAAACAGATTTATGTTTTTTTCAAGAGTCTCATTCAGTTGCTACCGACGTCATCTTCTGGAGGTCTCAGTGGGGTAATGATGTATGGCTCTCTCATGGTTCTGAACGCTCTACTAGAGTTATCGCTCTAAAGAATAATTTCAAGGAAGTATTTTGCACTCCGACTGTGACCCTTTTGGTCACTTTCTTTGTCGTGTTATCAACTGCAACAACATCATCATTATTATTACCAACATTTATGGGTACAATTCCAAACTTGAAAATGATCACTTACTTGAATCTTTAGAAAAGCGGATTCTCCATTGGCTAACCAAGTTCCCTAATGCTTTACTTATAGAAGGTGGGGATTTTAATATTTCTCTGAATAATTTAATTGATAGATGGCTTCCGGGACAGTTTGAGGCAGTTTATGGAAAGGTTTGATATTATAGATATTTGGAGAGTAAAGTTTCCTAATGACAAGTATTTCACATGGAGTAATAAGGCACGCTCCAGACAATCAGGCATAGATTTTTGGCTGGTGTGTAAATGTTTTGATAAACAGGGTATTTCTGTTAACATCCTTGCCACTCCCCTTACTGATAATAGAGCTATTTATATTGACATTAAACTTTTTATCTCTGATAATGGCCTTGGCAGAGCATCCTACTGGAAGCTTAATAGCTCTATATGTCACGTTCTGACCTTAGTTCCTTTGTTTTGTCTTTGTTTTAGTATGGTCAGGGCGTGAGTTGGGGTGGGCAGCCTTTGTTTTTCTATGTTGTATTTTGCGTTTGGCCTGGTATGGTTCTAAATCAGAGGAAGATGTCGTTAGTTGTCTCTGATTGAGAATCATACTTAGGTAGCCTTTTCCCACCAGTGTTTCGTGGGTGATTGTTTTCTGTGTCTGTGTGTTCCACACGGAACTGTATTGTATTTTTGTGTTCAGTGATTTTGTTCATTAAAACATGACAAACACGTACCACGCTGCATATTGGTCCGATCTCTCATACTCCTCGTCAGAGGAGGACGAATCCCGTTACAGAATCACCCACCACCAAAGGACCAAGCAGCATGGTAAGGTGGACTCCTGGACATGGGAGAACGTTCTGGACGGCAAGGGAGTCTACACATGGGAGGAGATCCTGGTGGGAAGGGATCACCTTCCATGGGAACAGGTGGAGGCAGCTAGGAGAGCAGAGGCAGCCGGAGAAAGGAACCAGCGGTATGTGGGAACACGGCTGGCAAGGAAGCCCAAGAGGCAGCCCCCCCCCCAAAAAAAAAAAAAATTGGCGGGGCACACGGTGAGTGGCAGAGTCAGGAAGCAGACCTGAGCCAACTCCCCGTGCTTACCGTGGAGAGCATGGGACTGGTCAGGCCCCGTGCTATGGGGTGATGCTCACAGTGTCGAGGCGGAGCATTCGCAGGCCAGTGTGCTCGGTGCCAGCGTCCCGTATCCACAGTAAAACGAGTCCTATATCGACATAACCTGAAATGCCACTCAGCAAGGAAGAAGCTACTGCTCCAGACTACGGTTTGCAACTGCACATGGGGGGGGGGGGGACAAAGATCGTACTTTTTGGAGGAATGTCCTCTGGTCTGATGAAACAAAAATAGATCTGTTTGGCCATAATGACCATCGTTATGTTTGGAGGAAAAGGGGGGAGGCTTGCAAGCCGAAGAACACCATCCCAATCGTGAAGCACAGGGGTGGCAGCATCATGTTGTGGGGGTGCTTTGCTGCAGGAGGGACTGGTGCATTTCACAAAATAAATGGTATCATGGGGAAGGAAAGTTATGTGGCCATATTGAAGCAACATCTCAAGACATCAGTCAGGAAGTTAAAGCTTGGTCGTAATGGGTCTTCCAAATGGACAATGACTCCAAGCATTCTTCCAAAGTTGTGGCAAAATATATTAAGGACAACAAGTCAAGGTATTGGAGAGGCCATCACAAAGCCCTGACCTCAATCCTATATAAAATGTGTGGACAGAACTGAAAAAGTGTGTGCGAGCAAGGAGGCCTACAAGCCTGACTCGGTTACACCAGCTCTATCAGGAGGAATGGGTCAAAATTCACCCAACTTATTGTGGGATGCTTGTGGAAGGCTACCCGAAACGTTTGACCCAAGTTAAACCATTTAAAGGCAATTCTACCAAATACTAATTGAGTGTGGTAAACTTCTAACCCACTGGGAATGTGATGAAAAAAATACAAGCTGAAATAAATAATTCTCTCTACTATTATTCTGACATTCTTAAAATAAAGTGGTGATCCTAACTGACCTAAGACTGCGATTTCTACTGGGATTAAATGTCAGGAATTGTGAAAAACTGAGTTTAAATGTACTTGGCTAAGGTGTATGTAAACTTCTGACTTCAACTGTGTTTGCACAAGGATGACCATTTCCACAGAAAATGTAAAGAAAAATACAAATTGACGGTTCGTGTTTGTGCCATCATTCTGTTACCAAAATTGGCATCTGTGCTGTTCAAATAACTGTGTTTTTGTAAAATTGTCAGTGGAAATTGTTAAAGCAGCGATATTTAACTTTTTGGGTGACCTGGCCAAATTCACAGAAATGTGAGTTATATGTCATTCACATTGAAAGAAAGTCTAAGAAGTAGATCTGTTCTATTGCACAATTTCTATGCCTCCCATTCTTTAATTTTCATTTTTGCCTCTTATTTTCAGTTTTGTACACCAGCTTCAAACAGCTAAAGATACAATATTTTTTGGTTATTGAAAATATATTTCATAGTTTATCTGGGTTAGATGGTAGAATCATTATCTACAATTGCTTGTTTTGGCACAAACTGAAACTATTTGAATTTTAGCAAGCAGGAGATGGCATATTTTGCCTATTGCACCTTTAAAAATAGTAATTGTGCATTGAATTGTATGGTTTGTTTGACTTTGCAATCATTGATTTTTGTTTGACATACATTTTAAAGTGAATAATCTGAGTGTCAGCATCACTGTTACCGTAGAATTGCCCTACAACTCGACTCAGTCCAGTCCCACATCGTGTGGTAACACTTATTCGGCTAAATGATTATCCATTGTTGCCTCTTTTGATACAGCCATAGCAGTCTTAAAATGGACGGTTACCTTGAATGCAACATGGATGGATGCTAAAACATTTGAATTCCAACTGAACTCTGACATTTCCCAACATCTTATTTTCCTCTCTCTCACTCCAGTTTTTCTCAGGAGACAGGTCAGTGTATGTAGAAAGAACACGTTTAACCAGGCAAAACCTGGCTTGTTCTTCATCGCCCTGGACCACTACACCAACGAGGCAGAGGACGCCGAGTTTGGACCTGTGAGTCACCAACTCATCTTATGATGACACAGCACATATGAATGTGTTAACTATTATAAAGTGGCTGTTCCACTGGATGTCATAAGGTGAATGCACCAATTTGTAAGTCGCTCTGGATAAGAGCGTCTGCTAAATGACTTAAATGTAAATGTACAGTATCACTCCACCTTCCTCAAACACCAGTGCCCTATTTTTGTTTACCTTTTTAACCAATGTTTATGGATTATACAAGGATTTTAGATTGGGACTTTGACTCCATACTAAATCTAATTCCATCTCCTGTATTGCCCTCTATAGATTATGCTGGTGCTGCACTGTAAGAAACTGGAGATC
Source organism: Oncorhynchus gorbuscha (assembly GCF_021184085.1). NCBI lineage: Eukaryota > Metazoa > Chordata > Actinopteri > Salmoniformes > Salmonidae > Oncorhynchus > Oncorhynchus gorbuscha. Next base: position 35,903,969 of record NC_060176.1, on the reverse strand, counting down.
CTCATTGGATCTGAGGGATGTGACGTGGCCATAAACAGTGCCTGGGACACCTTCCAGCGCTACCGCTGTCTGGAGAATTAATAGTTTGGGACTGGTGTGGGGGAGGTGCAACTTTGTACTACAAATTGTGCATTGAAGGAACTCGAATCACTGAAAGACCTCTATGGTGCCAAACTCATCCTGCAGCGGTATCAGGTTAGGAACTGCAAGCATTTCAAGAGTGGAAGATGGCATCAAAACATTCTTGTATATAAGCTTGTCCGGTAAACCGTTTACCGGGGTATTTGGAAACAGCTACAGGATGGTTTTTCAATACCATTGAAACTATTTCTTTGTAGTTTTTCAAAAAAAATTATATTTGTAGCTACTTTAAGTAAAAACCTGCAGTGAACTTGTGCAATTCTTTAGGAGATGAAACTGACCGCGTTCTTCATTTCACCCCTCACATTATTTTACATTATGAAGCTTACAGTAGTTCCCCAGAACATTTGAGCCAGTCATGTGTTTATTTGTAAATACAGTGACCTCAAAAAATATTTGGACAAATGACAAATGTTTTGTTGTTTTGGCTCTCTACTCCAGCACTTTGGATTTGAAATTATTTTTATTTTATTTTATTTAACCTTTATTTAACCAAGTAGGCTAGTTGAGAACAAGTTCTCATTTGCAACTGCGACCTGGCCAAGATAAAGCAAAGCATTTTGACACATACAACACAGAGTTACACATGGAATAAACAAACATTCAATCAATAATACAGTAGAAAATCTATATACAGCATGTGCAAATGAAGTAGAATAAGAGGGGTAAGGCAATAAATAGGCCATGGTGGAGAAGTAATTACAATATAGCAATTAAACACTGGAATGGTAGGAGATGAAGATGAATGTGCAAGTAGAGATACTGGGGTGCAAAGGAGCAAGTTAAATAAATAAATACAGTATGGGGATGAGGTAGATTGGATGGGCTATTTACAGATGAGCTATGTACAGGTGCAGTGATCTGTGAGCTGCTCTGACAGCTGGTGCTTAAAGCTAGTGAAGGAGGTAAGAGTCCCCAGCTTCAGAGATTTTTGCAGTTCGTTACAATGACTGTTAGGTTAAAGTGCAGACTGTCCTCTTTAATTTGAAGGTATTTTCATCGTATTGTACATAGTCCCCCCATTTTAGGGGACCAAAAGTATTGGGATTTCACTTATGTGTATTAAAGAGGTCAAAAGTTTAGTGTTTGGTCCCATATTCTTAGCACGCAATGATAACATCAAGCTTGTGACTCTACAAACTTGTTGGATGCATTTGGTTTTGGTTTTGGTTGTGTTTCAGATTATTTTGTGCCAAATAGAATTGAATGGTCAATTATGTATTGTGTCATCTTGGAGTCACTTTTATTGTAAAAAAAGAATGTGGATGCTACCATGATTACGGACAGTCATGAATGATGAGTGAATAATGATGAGTGATAAAGTTACAGACGCACAAATATCATACCCCCAAAATGCTAACCTCCGCTGTTATTTTAATGGTGAGTGGTTAGCATAACTTGAAGGTATAATATTTCTGCGTCTAACTTTCTCACTCATGAATGTATTTTCCTTCACAGAAAATACTGCCAAATTCTCTAAAAAGACTTGAGCCTGTGAGGACTTGCTTCCATTCAGCCACAAGGGCATTAGTGAGGTCGGGCACTGATGTTGGGCGATTAGGCCTGGCTCACAGTCAGCATTCCAATTAATTCCAAATGTGTTTTATGGGGTTGAGGTCAGGGTTCTGTGCAGGCCAGTCAAGTTCTTCCACACAGATCTCGACAAACCATTTCAGTATGGACATCGCTTTTTGCACAGGGGGCATTGTCATACTAAAACAGGAAATGGCCTTCTCCAAACTGTTGCCACACCCCTTCAAATGAGTGGATTCGGATATTTCTTCCACATCCATTGCTAACAGGTGTATAAAATTGAGCACACAACCATACAGTCTCCATAGACAAACATTGGCAGAAGAAGAGCTTACTGAAGAGCTCACTGTCATAGGAGGCCACCTTTCCAACAAGTCAGTTCAAATTTCTGCCCTGGTCAACTGTAAGCACTGTTATTGTGAAGTGGAAACATCTAGAAGCAACAACGACAACAATGGCTCCGCCACGAAGTGGTAGGCCACACAAGCTCACAGAACGGGACCGCCAAGTGCTGAAGCACATAGTGTGTAAAAAATTGTCTGTCCTCCCTACCGAGTTCCAAACTTCTGCTGGAAGCAACGTCAGCACAAGAACTGTTTGTTGGGAGCTTCCTGAAATGGGTTTCCATGGCCGAGCAGCCGCATACAAGCCTACGATCACCATTCGCATTGCCAAGCATCGGCTAGAGTAGTGTAAAGCTTGCTACCATTGGACTGTGGAGCAGTGGAAACATGTTCTCTGGAGAGATGAATCACGCTTCACCATCTGGCAGTCCAATGGACGAATCTGGGTTGGCGTATGCCAGGAGAACGCTACATGCCCGAATGCATAGTGCCAACTGTAAAATTTGGTGGAGGAGGGATGATGGTCTGGGGCTTTTTTTTCATGGTGCGTAGCTAGGCCCCTTAGTTCAAGTGAAGTAAAATCTTAATGCTACAGCATACAATAAAATTTTAGACGATTATGTGCTTCCTACTTTGTGGCTAGAGTTTGGGGAAGGCTCTTTCCTGTTTCAGCATGACAATGCCCCCATGCACAAAGCGAGATCCGTTCTGAAATGGTTTGTCGATTGGTGTCGAAGAACATCACTGGTCTGCACAGAACCCTGACCTGAACCCCATCGAACACCTTTGGGATGAATTGGAACACCGACTTCGAGCCAGGCTTAATCGCCCAACCTCACTAATGAGCTTGTGGCTGAATGAAAGCAAATCCCCGCAGCAATATTCTAACATCTATTGGAAAGCCTTTTTTGAAAATTATGTCATAGGTGAAAATGTATTGGTCGCGGGTTGCAGGATTTTGGGCTACTTCTAAATTGCCCCATGGCCCCAAACAGTCCTGTCAGGTGCAGAACACTAAACAGAAAACAACTACCCACAAAACATAGGTGGGAAAAACCTACCTAAGTATGGTTCCCAATCAGAGACAACGATAGTCAGTTGTCCCTGATTGAGAACCATACCCGGCCAAAACAAAGAAATACAAAACATAGAAACAAGAACATAGAATGCCCACCCCAAATCACACCCTGACCAAACCAAAATAGAGACATAAAAAGCTCTCTAAGGTCAGGGCGTGACAATAACACTATCCATAAGTTAAATGTTGATGGTGTTGTTACACATGACCAAAAATGTATAGTAAATACTGCAGCAATTTTTACAGATTATTGTATAACTCTACATACTGTCAGGAATCCACAGATATGTTTTTTGATTCACTGAATAATGTTCACTCTATCAGTGATACAGAATCTAAGTGTGATTAACCCATCAAAGTTGAAGAGATTATAGAGTCTATCAAACATCTAAAGAACAATAAATCACCAGGTGTGGATGGAATTACATCAGAATTTTATAAATTATTTTCTGAACAAGTAGCTCCCTTCCTATTTTAAGTATTTTTAGAGAGTATTAAAAATAATGAGTCAGGGGTTAATAACACTGATACCTAAAGCCTAAAAAAGAAGTGCTGATCATCGATAACTGGCGTCCAATGTGTCTTCTTAATAATGACTATAAGATATTAGCCTTACTACTTGCAAAAAGAATTAAAGAAATCATTGATGCAATCATTGATGAAACACAGTCTGGATCTATGAGGAACAGACATATTTCTAACAATATCAGACTAGTATTAGACATACTTGACTACTCAGACCTAATAACTGAGGATAGCTTCATATTATTTTTACATTTTATAAAGCATTCGACACAGTAGAGTATCAGTTCCTCTTCCACTCCCTTGAGAGACTTGGCTTTGGGGATTTATTTCTGTAAGGCTATTAAGACTCTCTATACAAGTGGTAACAGCTCTATCAAACTGAAAAATGGCACCTCACCTAGATTTGAGTTAAAGAGAGGAATTAGGCAAGGTTGTCCTATCCCGTACCTGTTTTTATTAATCACCCAACTTCTTACAAATTCTTTAAATAATAGTCCTGTACAATGTATTTCCATAGCTGGTAAAGAAATTATTATAAGCCAGCTGGCTGACGATACTACACCTTTTCTGAAAGATGCTAACCAAATTCCAATATCGATCAATGTGATTACAATCCTCTTTCAAAGTGTCTGGTCTATATCTTAACATTAATAAATGTGAACTCATGGCTGTGAAATATTGTGTGACACCTTCATATTATGGTATTCCAGTAAAAGAAGAACTTACATATTTAGGCATAACCATTACAACGGATCAGAAGCCTAGAGGCGTACTAAATTTCAACCGTCTTATTTAAAAAACTAGAAGAAGCTAAATCAATGGCTAGGGACTTCTCTTTAAAAGAAAGAGTCCTAATAACCAAGGATAAAGGTATCTCTAGACTAACATATGGCGCTCTATCTTTATATCTTGACAGTAAAATAAGCAAGGAGATAGACCAGATGCTTTTCAACTTTCTGTGGAGAAACCGTACCCATTACATTAGGAAAACTGTTGTAATGAACACTTTTGAGAATGGTGGGCTATATTTCCAGGACTTTACTACCTTAAATAATACTTTTAAGATCAATTGGATAAAACAATTCCTAAGAAGACCCACTTCTATGTGGAATTTTATTCCTCATCATGTCTTCTCTACTTTTGGTGGGCTTAACTTTATTTTTGGTTTGCAATTATAATATTGACGAAGTTCCAGTGAAACTTTCTGCTTTTCATCGGCAGGTTTTCTTGTCATGGTGCTTAATTTATAAGCATCATTTTTCTCCACAGATATTATATATGGAATAATCAGGATATATTGTATAAAAATACTTTTTTGCTTTTAGAATATTGGTTCTGAAATAATATCCTATTGGTGAGCCAACTGGTAAATGTAGAGGGTCTTTTACTCAGTTATAAAGAATTATTTTCAATGTCCCTGTAACACCTAAAGATTTTGCAATTGTTTTAGATGCCATTCCCTCAGCTGTTGCTTTATTATTCAGGAACGTGTCAAGACCTGACCCTCAAAGCCTACCTTCCGTTGACCCTGTAGTAGGAAAGATTTGTTTCCCTTTTGGTCCATTCAACAACGATAGAGCGATACGAACCTTATTTCAGCAGGATGTAGTATCTATACCTTATGTCATGCCTTATTGGAATGGATTTATTGATAATATCTGTTGGAAAAAAGTTTGGATGTTGCCACACACATACCTATTTGTTAACAAAATTAAGGAAGTTTCCTTTAAAATTATTCATAAATATGATCCTGCCAACCACTATATGAAGAAGTTTAAGGAAAACATCAACCCAAATTGCAACTTTTGTAATGACCACCCAGAAACAGGGTTGCATCTTTTTTGGCATTGTATTCATGTAAGAAAACTGAGGCAAGACACCAGTAGATTTATAATTTAATACATTTATGAAGATCTTACACTATTGTGGAGAGATGTACTGCTTGGATTCTTTACCTACGATAGAAATAAGCTGAAACATTTTTACGTAAATCATTTAATTATGCTTTTGGCCAAATTTCATATTCACAAATGTAAATTTACAAACAAAACACATTTTCTTACCTTACAAAAAGAAATTGAACTGTATTTTAACACAATTAAATACTCTACTAATAAATAAGCTGTTAGAATAATAAGTGTATGTCCCTTAAGGTCCTTGTGTAATGTGATATTGTACCTCCTAGCCCAATTGTCCTTTGAATATTATTTATATATACATCAAATCTAATTTATTTATGAAGCCCTTCATACATCAGCTGATATCTCAAAGTGCTGTACAGAAACCCAGCCTAGACCCCCAAACAGCAGGCAATGCAGGTGTAGAAGCACGGTGGCTAGGAAAAACTCCCTAGAAAGGCCAAAACCTTGGAAGAAACCTAGAGAGGAACCAGGCTATGAGGGGTGGCCAGTCCTCTTCTGGCTGTGCCGGGTGGAGATTATAACATAACATGGCCAAGATGTTCAAATGTTGACCAGCAGGGTCAAATAATAATAATCACAGTGGTTGTCGAGGGTGCAACAGGTCAGCACCTCAGGAGTAAATGTCAGTTGGCTTTTCATAGCCGATCATTCAGAGTATCTCTACCGCTCCTGCTGTCTCTAGAGAGTTGAAAACAGCAGGTCTGGGACAGGTAGCATGTCCCTTGAACAGGTCAGGGTTCCATAGCCGCAGGCAGAACAGTTGAAACTGGAGCAGCAGCACGGCCAGGTGGACTGGGGACTGCAAGGAGTCATCAGGCCAGGTAGTCCTGAGGCATGGTCATAGGGCTCAGGTCCTCCAAGAGAGAGAGAAAGAAAGAATTAGAGAGATCATACTTAAATTCACACAGGACACCGGATAAGACAGGAGAAATACTCCAGATATAACAGATATAACCTTAGCCCCCTGACACAAACTACTGCAGCATAAATACTGGAGGCTGAGACAGGAGGGGTCGGGAGACACTGTGGCCCCATCCGATGATACCCCCGGACAGGGCCAAACAGGCAGGATATAACCCCACCCATTTTGCCAAAGCAGCCCCCCCCTCCCTAGAGGGATATCTTCAATCACCAACTTACCATCCTGAGACAAGCCCGAGTATAGCCCACAAAGCCACGGCACAACCCAAGGGGGGGGCACCAACCCAGACAGGAAGATCACATCAGTGACTCAACCCACTCAAGTGACTTGTGTTCCCACATAATATATAATAATAATATATGCCATTTAGCAGACGCTTTTATCCAAAGCGACTTACAGTCATGTGTGCATACATTCTACGTATGGGTGGTACCGGGGATCGAACCCACTACCCTGGCGTTACAAGCGCCATGCTCTACCAACTGAGCTACAGAAGGACCATACACATCTACTTCCTGTATTGATTTGTTGTTAATTAAAAAATAATTAAAAAAAATAAGGGGATTTTTTTTTTTTTTTAAAGTGCTATTTGATGTGTATATTTTTTGACACAAAAAGACCCAACCGGCATTCCGTAGTTCAAAGTCATTAGCCCGGTTCTACTTTTGAGCATGAATATGGCAGAGGCGTCTTTAGAACGTTGACAACAATGGCAATCTCGCGACAATAGTGACGGAGGTGCAACCCACAGAGTTTGGTCAGAGATACTCGGAGTCGGTACTTTTGAGGAGTTGGGAAACTCCTTTGGAATCATGTTCCTGTTCCAAAGAAAGCTAAGGTAACTGAGCTAAACGACTACCGCCCCGTAGCACTCACTTCAGTCATCATGAAGTGCTTTGAGAGACTAGTCAAGGACCATATCACCTCCACCCTACCTGACACCCTAGACCCACTCCAATTTGCTTACCGCCCAAATAGGTCCACAGACGATGCAATCTCAACCACACTGCACACTGCACACTGCCCTAACCCACCTGGACAAGAGGAATACCTATGTGAGAATGCTGTTCATCGACTACAGCTCGGCATTCAACACCATAGTACCCTCCAAGCTCGTCATCAAGCTCGAGACCCTGGGTCTCGACCCCGCCCTGTGCAACTGGGTACTGGACTTCCTGACGGGCCGCCCCCAGGTGGTGAGGGTAGGCAACAACATCTCCTCCCCGCTGATCCTCAACACGGGGGCCCCACAAGGGTGCGTTCTGAGCCCTCTCCTGTACTCCCTGTTCACCCACGACTGCGTGGCCACGCACGCCTCCAACTCAATCATCAAGTTTGCGGACGACACAACAGTGGTAGGCTTGATTACCAACAACGACGAGACGGCCTACAGGGAGGAGGTGAGGGCCCTCGGAGTGTGGTGTCAGGAAAATAACCTCACACTCAACGTCAACAAAACTAAGGAGATGATTGTGGACTTCAGGAAACAGCAGAGGGAACACCCCCTATCCACATCGATGGAACAGTAGTGGAGAGGGTAGCTAGTTTTAAGTTCCTCGGCATACACATCACAGACAAACTGAATTGGTCCACTCACACTGACAGCGTCGTGAAGAAGGCGCAGCAGCGCCTATTCAACCTCAGGAGGCTGAAGAAATTCGGCTTGTCACCAAAAGCACTCACAAACTTCTACAGATGCACAATCGAGAGCATCCTGGCGGGCTGTATCACCGCCTGGTACGGCAACTGCTCCGCCCTCAACCGTAAGGCTCTCCAGAGGGTAGTGAGGACTGCACAACGCATCACCGGGGGCAAACTACCTGCCCTCCAGGACACCTACACCACCCGTTGTTACAGGAAGGCCATAAAGATCATCAAGGACATCAACCACCCGAACCACTGCCTGTTCACCCCGCTATCATCCAGAAGGCGAGGTCAGTACAGGTGCATCAAAGCTGGGACCGAGAGACTGAAAAACAGCTTCTATCTCAAGGCCATCAGACTGTTAAACAGCCACCACTAACACTGAGTGGCTGCTGCCAACACACTGTCATTGACACTGACCCAACTCCAGCCATTTTAATAATGGGAATTGATGGGAAATGATGTAAATATATCACTAGCCACTTTAAACAATGCTACCTTATATAATGTTACTTACCCTACATTATTCATCTCATATGCATATGTATATACTGTACTCTACATCATCGACTGCATCCTTATGTAACACATGTATCACTAGCCACTTTAACTATGCCACTTTGTTTACTTTGTCTACACACTCATCTCATATGTATATACTGTACTCGATACCATCTACTGTATGCTGCTCTGTACCATCACTCATTCATATATCCTTATGTACATGTTCCTCATCCCCTTACACTGTGTATAAGACAGTAATTTTGGAATTGTTAGTTAGATTACTTGTTGGTTATCACTGCATTGTCGGAACTAGAAGCACAAGCATTTCGCTACACTCGCATTAACATCTGCTAACCATGTGTATGTGACAAATAAAATTTGATTTGATTTGATTAATGTACCTTGCTCATGATAGGACAAGGAGTGCTGTCCTTCAAATAGTGAATGGGAGTCAAACTGGGTGCCATATCATAAACCCAATATTAGCATTAATTTCGTCAACAAGAACTACAACATTACACATTTTCCGAGATGTGAGATAATTAACTCGTTCTCTTGTAATACCGTATTGCTTTGGAATTATGACCTTATGTACTTTCGAGGAAAACAGGCAGGTTTCTCGACTCATACCCTGACTTTGAGAAGGGATTGCATGACGATTAGCTTAGCAACTACGTGACAAAACATGACAACGTGAACGCGATTGGTCTACAGTCTGCTAGATAGACCGTTATATGTTCCTCCATTCATTGCCCAATGGGATTCCTATTTGTATTCTCTCTGGTTTGGCGTACACTTTTCGTCAATGTTTGGCGTCTCGTTTCCATAACAACAGAAGATACCAACAGGAAGTACAGAGGTATGTATGTCGTCGATTTCTTCATTTGTAATCTAGCTACAAAAAACTAAATTGCAGTTCTTGCCTCTGATATGAATAACGTTATATTATTTTGAAACTATGTCATTTGTAATGCTTTTCATCAGTTGTATAGTAACGTTGTTGACCCTCAGCTGCTGCTGATTTCTTGCTAGCTTTTGATCATAACCAAACCCAAACGGAATCTGCGGGGATTTCTTATATTTTCTGCTGAAATTCTGCGGAAAGCTTTTTTGCCTCTAGGGTAGAAACATTATTTTGTAACATGGCTTATGTAAATAAATGCTTAGATGACAATAAACCTACGATTATTTTTCTACTAAAGCTCAGTCAAAAATAACCTCTACACAATCTCAACCTTTACGGTATATGATCCTTGTATCGTAAATATGATACATAAAGTGCAAAGGCATATAAATACAAATGATACATTGACGAATCCATCTATAAATACATTAATGCCAAATAGTTTAGGTGAACCATTCTGTCTATTTGTTCCATTCACCATATAACTATTGATTAATTATCAAATTGCTTCAATTCAAAACACAGAAAGAGTGGTAGAGTTGGTGGGTGTGACTGACATTCTTTTTATATATATTGACTTTCAGTCCACTGCACTGACTTCCTTAGCATCTGCCTTGTCGATGCCCATGTATCTGTGCAACTCTTCTGCAGACACCTGGCTCAGAGCAGGGATGGCATGGACAGTCCTTAATGTCCTTTCTTGCGCCTACCCCCTGGGCTGGATCTAGAACAGTTAGTGACAGTAACTTGAACAGGTGAATGCAGGGGTGCTTCTCCAGCACGGTCTGCAGCTTGATTGAGCCTGCTGCCATTGCAGACTGGAACAACTCGGTGCAGGAGAGCCTGTCTTCCTCTGGAAGCTGCCACAGCAGCTCAGTTGTATGAGGGTGCCATTTGTCAGCCCCAGCTGTTCTGCAATACTCAAACTGCATTTGCAGGTCCTCCAGCTTGCTGGCGATGTTGTGGGCTATTGGCACAGAGGTCTCCTCCAGCTTTATCTCCACACTATGCTCCACAATGAACACTGCTCGTGTTCATCGTGTTCCCTCAGCAGCTCAGTTCTGGACATACTTCACTGTTTTTGATAAGGCCGTAGTGAAGTCAGTGAGCACATCCATGTACTCGCAGGAGAATGGCCATTTTCCAGCATGAATGATCTCTGCTCCAGATGACGCTGGGGTGCCCAACACCTTTTCCACCAAAGCACACAGCCTGTTCACATCCTGAAAAACCTCTGGAAAAACCTCCAGCACCAGGCTCAGGAGATGGGAAAAGCAGGTGACGTGTCCAGAGTTGGGGAAGAGGCCCTTCAAGATGCTAGTGAAAGCCTTCTTCATGTAGCTAGCTGAGTCGCTTACAAAAGCCCACACATTGTTAAAGTCAACCCCCATGTTATTGATACAGGAAGGCTTGGGACACTGTGGTAAATTTGACTTCATCCAAGAAAGCCAGTTCTGCTTCAACAGGTCATTCACCCACTGGCTTAAGTAGAATGGCAAGGTATCGGTCATCTCATCAAGGATGACATACAGTAAAGATCCTTTCCCTCTACAGCTTCTTTGATATCCTGCTAAAATTGTGGATAGAGCTCTGGCAAGTACTCTGTACGCAGATGGGATGGCGCTGGGAGTGCTTGCAGTGTTTCTTCAGAAATGTGGAGAACTTGGGCCCCTTTTCAAGAGCTATATATTGATGAACTCCTCTCAGCTGTGGAGGGTGTCTTTGCCAGACACTAGACCAGGGTCTGTGTTCTTGTTTGGACTGAAACATTTTTAGAAAATAAAGAACAATAGCAGGCCTATGGTGGATCTCAAGCTTTGAATCTCAGCACACTCTCCTGAAATGACACAAACACAGCCCATAAACCTCACACAGACACAGCCCATAAACCTGACATTATGTCTCTCACACAAATACATTTTCAAACAATGATAGTTAACATATTTTCGGGATTTTTGTTGTTGTTATTTACTTGCTGTTTTTGAGATTCCTAACTTGATAGCCAAAGTGACATGATGGAGCTTACTTGTTAGCTTGCTAACATTACTTCAGCTAAGTTAGCTAGCTAGCCTAAATGAAACGGTGGAGCTGGAGTGACAACATGGGGAAGCTTGCCAGGCTAACGTTAGCTAGCTAACTTGCCACTATGTAGATAGACAAAAATGTAACTGTCAAGAACCGATATTAGCTAAATAGAACAAACCTATTAGATAATATATCTGTAGCTAGCTAAAGCATCAGAATGTTTACCTGGTCCACGGAACTAGCCCTCCTATTTTTGTTTCAGAGTGACCTCGGGTGCTCCACCACAGTTTAATGCCGATTGGATGCTGACAGACTTTGCAGTTTACAGTTTAGCTGGAAACGCCCTGGCTGTTATTCTGGTCGCCAAGTGTTTACTCCTCAGCTCTTCTGCTGTAAATCTGGGAATTTTTTGTTAGTTCTCTCATCAGACAGCTGTCATTCATTCTCTTAGCTGTCTGCACCTCTCACTCACATAGGGGAAGGGCTACACTTTTCGATTATTGAAATACATCAATGAAAACAGAGGAAAAACTTAAGTTCAACAACGAGTCAATTTTATTGAACTTTTATATCAGCAGCTTATTTTTAGCTTTAGATATGCATTCTATTTGGAATTCGGCAGATTTTCGTAGGGAATTCTGCGTGCGCGGATTCCATGCGGGTCTAATTATAAGCATAACTCTCAGTTCCATTACATTACAATTGTACGGGAGGATTTTTGTTAAGAGCCGCAACGCTCAGTCTGAACATTAACACGCATCGCTTGCGGTATGGTTTTGGAAGGATAGGGATCTTATCTTTCATATCGGCAATAAAAAAAAATTCTAAAAACAAAAGGTTAAATTGATACACACCGTTTTAGGGTTAAGGTCCCACAAAGCGATATGTCCATGTTACCACGCTTGTTTAAGGAAAACCGTCAGAAGACAGAATAAAACTACCTGTGCTAATTGGCTGTGTTTCCGAACACGTAGGTGTAAACAGAAGACATGCCACAAACGTCTTGTCACTGAAAAATACTGTTGTTGGCTGCAACTATGTTACAACCGGTTTAAACAGTGTCCAGTAAGTGTGTATTTTTCATTTAAGTTATTTTGATGTCATATGAAAGTAGAGGGATTTATGTTTCTAGAACCGTACAGCAATTGAGCATCAATTCACGTTTAGATATAGGCTGTTTTGGCTTCTAAAGCAAATTCGCCATTTAAACAGAACAGGTAAGGTCCTTGGACTAAGGAGTAACATTAGGCTTATTTATTCCAATATTAGGCGAATTGCTTGCTAACAAACTGTTTAAATAAATCCATGTCCAGTCAGGATTGATACATTTGAGATGTCAGTATGAAATAGCTAGTATAAAAACTTGTGAATTCTTGGCCTTGTATGATACATTAGTGATAATGGGGGGAAATTGTCAAAGCAGGGTTTAATACATTTAACTATTGATTAGAGCCTGTAAGTAAGCATTTCACCTGTTGTATTCGGCGCACGTGACAAACTTTGATTTGATTTGAACTAGCTCTCAAACTCTAGGCAGCATTCTGCCTTCTCTCTGCAGTTTTCACCCATTAGCTTCGCCCACGACTACCTCATGTGAACTACAATGCCGACGGTCTGTTAATGTTTAGAAACGTCAATAATCATCACTTGCAATACGGCTTTCGAAACATATGGCCCTTATCTTTTTATTTATTTAATTTAACCTTTGTTTAACTAGGCAAGTTAGTTAAGAACATATTCTTATTTATACAATGACGGCCTACCAAAAGGCCTCCTGCGGGGCCTGGAGCTGGGATTAAAAATAAAAAGTTAAATATAGGACAAAAAACACATCACGACAAGAGAGACAACACAACACTACATAAAGAGAGACCTAAGACAACAACATAGCAAGGCAGAAACACATGACAACACAGCATGGTAACAACACAACATGGTAGCAGCACAAAACACGGTACAAACATTATTGGGCACCATCACGCAAAGCTGCCACAACTGTCAGTAAGAGTGTCCATGATTGAGTCTTTGAATGAAGAGATTTAGATAAAACTGTCCATCTTTGAGTGTTTGTTGCAGCTCGTTCCAGTCGCTGGCTGCAGCGAACTGAAAAGACGAGCGACCCAGGGATGTGTGTGCTTTGGTGACCTTGAACAGAATGTGACTGGCAGAACGGGTGTTGTATGTGGAGGATGATGGCTGCAGTAGATATCTTAGATAGGGGGGAGTGAGGCCTAAGAGGGTTTTATAAATAAGCATATAAATAAGCATCTTTCATTAGAAAGAAGGAATCCTTCAAATAAAAAAGATACTTCCTGAGTTATGCTTTCACACAGGTGTTCAGAGCATGCTAGTGTTACGATTAATGAGTGAAGAGGTGTGGAGTCAGGCGCAGAGAGCAAAAGGATGTGGGAAAAACACGCTTTAATGTCAAGGAAAAATAACATGAACAAAAGTAGGACAACAAATGAACAGAAATAATAACGGACAGCGCGAAACCCGAAAATGCAAACAAAGTACACTAACACAAAACAGTTGAACAAGCCCACACGAAACAGAAGCGGGCTGAACAAACTTATATAACCCCACCCTATCAACCAAACAAGAAACAGGTGATACCAATCAGACAAAACCAAAGGAACACAGAACAAAGGATCGGTGATAGCTAGTAGATCGGTGACGACGACCGCCGACCACCACCCGAACAAGAAGGGGGAGTCACCTTCGGTAATATTCGTGACAGTACCCCCCCCCCCCCCCCAGCACCTCTCCTCCGGACCGTACCCCTCCCAGTCAACGAGGTACTGCAAGCACCTCACCCGGCGTCTCGAGTCCAGAATAGCTCGTATTGTGTACGCCGGAGACCTCTCGATGTCCAGAGGGGGGCGGAAGAACCTCCGGAACCTCACCTTCCTGCATGGGACCAGCTACCACCGGCCTGAGAAGAGACGCATGAAACGAGGGGTTAATACGATAATACGAAGGAAGTAATAATCGATAACAAACCTCGTTTATTCTCCTCAGGACTTTAAATGGCCCTATACACTGCGGACCCAGCTTCCAGCAGGGCAAGCGGAGGGGCAGGTTTTGGGTCGAGAGCCAGACCCTGTCCCCAGGTGCAAACACAGGGGCCTCACTGCGGTGACGGTCACGCTCTTCTTCTGCCTTACACTCGCTTGGCGTAATGACTCTTGGACAGCCCTCCAGGTCTCCTTAGAGCGCTGCACCCACAGCGAGCGGCACGTACCTACGACCCTCCGGACACTGTGGAGACGCAGGTTCCTCCCTTAGCGCCCGCTCGATGTCCACGTCCACCTCCCATACTACTGGTGCCACCAGCTTAGCTGCCGGAATGATGGGAGTAGGATCGATGGACCTGTCCTCAGTGTGATAGAGTCTTGACAGCGCGTCGGCCTTAGTGTTGAGGGAACCTGGTCTATACGAGATAGTAAAACGAAATCTGGTGAAATACATGGCCCACCTTGCCTGACGAGGATTCAGTCTCCTAGCTGATCGGATATACTCCAGGTTACAGTGGTCAGTCCAGATAAGGAAAGGGTGCTTAGCCCCCTCAAGCCAGTGTCTCCATACCTTCAGGGCCTTAACCATAGCCAACAACTCCCTATCCTCCACACAATAATATCCGCTCCGCTGGCCCGAGTTTCTTCTAAAAAAAGGCACAGGGGTGGGGCTTCGGTGGTGCACCAGAACGCTGTGAGAGCACCGCTCCAACCCCAGCCTCGGATGCGTCCACCTCTACTATAAACGCCAAAGAAGGGTCCGGATGCGCCAACACCGGCGCCTCAGTGAACATCGCCTTCAACCTACGAAAAGCTCCTTCCGTCTCTGCTGACCACTGCAAACGCACCGGCCCCCCCTTCAGCAGTGAGGTAATAGGGGCAGCTACCTGACCAAAACCCCGGATAAACCTCCGGTAGTAATTGGCAAACCCTAAGAACCGCTGTACCTCCTTTACCGTGGTCGGAGTCGGCCAATTACGCACAGCCTTTACACGGTCACCTTCCATTACCAACCCAGAGCTGGAAATGCGATAACCCAGGAAGGAAACTGATCGTTTGGAAAACTCACATTTCTCCGCCTTCACATACAGGTCATGCTCCAGCAGTCGTCTAAGAACCTTGCGCACCAGAGACACATGCGCAGTGAGTGTAGTGGAGTAGATCAAAATATCGTCAATATACACCACTATACCCTGTCCGTGCAGGTCTGAGAATGTCATCCACGAAGGATTGAAATATAGCTGGAGTATTCTTTAACCCGTATGGCATGACGAGGTACTCATAATGGCCAGAAGTAGTGCTAAATGCAGTTTTCCACTCAACTCCCTCCCGAATACACACCAGATTATACGCACTCCTGAGATCCAGTTTCGTGAAGAACTGCGCTCCGTGAAATGATTCCACTGCCGTAGCAATGAGAGGTAGTGGGTAACTAAAACCTACCGTGATGGAATTTAGACCTCTATAATCAATACACGGACGCAAACCACCATCCTTTTTCTTCACAAAAAATAAACTTGAGGAGACAGGTGACATGGAGGGCCGAATGTACCCCTGTCCCAGAGCCTCGGTGATATATGTTTCCATGGCCACCGTCTCCTCCTGGGACAAAGGATACACATGACTCCTGGGGAGTGCAGCGTTACCCTGGAGGTTTATCACACAATCCCCTTGTCAATGGGGTGGTAATTGGGTCGCCTTCTTTTTACTGAAAGCGATAGCAAAATCGTCATACTCAGCTGGAATGCGCACGGTGGAAACGTGGTCTGGACTCTCTACCGTTGTCGCACCGATGGAAACCCCTACACACCTGCCTGAACACTCATCAGTCCACCCCTGGAGAGTTCTCTGTTTCCACTAAATCGTAGGATTATGAATAGCTAGCCAGGGAATCCCCAGCACCACAGGAAACGCAGGTGAATCGATAAGGAACAAACTAATTCGCTCCTTGTGATTCCCCTGCGTAATCATCTCCAACGGAATTGTGGCTTTCCTCACCAGCCCTGACCCTAATGGTCGACTATCTAAAGAGTGCACGGGAAAAGGGGGGTCTACTTTTACTAACGTAATCCTCAACCTCTGAGGGAGTCTGATCTATAAAGTTTCCAGCTGCGCCTGAATCTACCAGTGCCTTATGCTGGAGAGAAGGAGAATAATTAAGGAAACAAATTAATAAGAACATGTGACCAACAGGAAACTCTGGGAGAGTGTGGTGCTTACTCACCTGGGGTGACCGAGGAGTGTTCTGCCTGCCTTCTCGATTCCCAGATTAATTCCTCCAGCACCGACGAGATGTGTGCCCTCTCCGGCCACAACTGGTACAGGAGGAGCTTCCTCCTCCGATCTCCCTAGACGCGGTCCCTCCTAGCTCCATCGGGATAGGAGCAGGAGGGTCAGGAGGTAGAACTGACAGGACCCTTTCAGAACGTCCGCGAGCAGCTAGCAGATGGTCCAACCGGATCGACAGGTCTATCAGTCCATCCAGGCTAAGTGTAGTGTCCCGACAAGCCAGCTCTCTGCGGACGTCCTCTCTCAGGCTACACCGGTAATGGTCTATCAGGGCCCTGTCGTTCCACCCTGCTCCAGTGGCCAATGTCTGGAACTCCAGCGCGAAGTCCTGCGCGCTCCTCGTCCCCTGTCTGAGATGGAACAACCTCTCACCCGCCGCTCGACCCTCTGGAGGGTGATCAAACACGGCCCTGAAACGGCAGATGAACTCCGGGTAATTGCCCTTCGCTGATTCGGGCCCGTTCCAGACCGCATTGGCCCAATCAAGGGCTCTACCCGTAAGGCATGTGATGAGGACACACACGCTCTCCTCGTCCGAGGGAGCCGGCCGAACGGTGGCCAGGTAGAGTTCTAGTTGAAGCAGGAATCCCTGGCACCCCGTCGCTGCTCCATCGTACTCCCTCGGAGGCGTAATGCGAACCGGATCCAGATGGGGGAGATGGTAGAGTTGCTGGTGGGAGGGTCGGTGGGGTAGTAGGGAGACCATTCCTCTCCCAACGATCCATCCTCTCCATCATTTGATCCATCGCTGATCCTAGGCGATGGAGGATGGACGTGTGATGAAGGACTCTCTCCTCCATCGTGGGAAGAGGAGTGGTCGCTGCTCCTGCTGACTCCATATCGTGGTGCGGGCTTCTGTTACGATTAATGAGTGAAGAGGTGTGGAGTCAGGCGCAGAGAGCAAAAGGATGTGGGAAAAACACACTTTAATGTCAAGGAAAAATAACATGAACAAAAGTAGGAAAACAAATGAACAGAAATAATAACGGACAGAGCGAAACCCGAAAATGCAAACAAAATACACTCTAACACAAAACAGTTGAACAAGCCCGCACGAAACAGAAGCGGGCTGAACAAACTTATATAACCCCACCCTAACAACCAAACAAGAAACAGGTGATACCAATCAGACAAAACCAAAGGAACACAGAACAAAGGATCAGTGAGAGCTAGTAGACCGGTGACGACGACCGCCGAGCGCCACCCGAACAAGAAGGGGAGTCACCTTCGGTAATATTCGTGACAGCTAGATAGCTAATTAGTTGTCTCTTGTCTTCCGTAAACAAGCGCTGTAACATGGCGATATGGCCGTGTGGGAACACTAACCCTAATCCCATCAAGGTGTGCATCAATTTAATCTTTTTTTTTTTTTTTATCTTTTTTTTTGTTGAAAAGATCCTTATGGTTCCAAAACCGCACTGCAAGAAACGCATGTTAATATTCAGATTGAGCGTCAGGGCTCTCAAAACTCCCCCGTACATAAGATGCCTTCGTATAATTGTGTCCCTGGTGGCACCAAATAATGAAAGGTCTGACAGCACAGAGATGCTTGGGAAAATGGTCACAACAGGGGACTAGCGTGTGTGTGTGTGTTTCAGGGGAAAGGGGTGCTCTGATCTCCATCACCTAGGACTTGACAATGGTTAATCAAATGTCCCAATTTTTGCCCTTTTTTGCTCAATTTTGCATGCCTTCTCAAACAGCTGCAACTGTATATGCCATCGTAAATCAAGTCCTTGGTCTCAGGGATGGAACAACTTTTGAGCATCTGAGCTTATGGTTGTTTGTGGGGGAAAGGGGTTGAGTGTGTGTGTGCGTGTGTCCCACATCTGTTGCTAGAGGGTAATGATGTTAGGGACAATATAGGATGAATCACAATAATTGTTTGCTAAAATTATAATTGCTTGCCAAAAATGTAATTTGTAATGGTAATCTTGGTTATAGGTAACAGTCCTTTGCATGAACTGCCTGCATTATTACGCATATTATTAGTTAATTATTGGAAATTAAGATGAAGTTGTTGGAAAAGGAATGGGGAGGCGAAATATATTTCTCACATGGAAAAAGTAATTCAAAAGGGGTGATGATATTAAGTAACCATAATTTTGATCCGAATGTGCAAATTGTCCAAACAGATCCTGAAGGTAGATGGATGATTTTTAATATGTTATTAGGCCATAAACAGATATGACTCATTAAACTATACTGTCCAAATAATGATGATCCACGCTTCTTTGAAAATATGTATATAATATATAATATATATTATTATTATTAATAATAATATATTAACCCTACAAGGAATACAAGTCTATATTATTATGGTGGGAGATTATAATACAGTTTTACATACCTCTATGGCCCGTGAAGGAAATCACGCTAAACTATCACCCTCATATATCACAAATATAGACATATTGGAACTAGTGGATATATGGAGGCTTAAATATCCTGACCTAGTGAAATAGGCATGTGGCGGAGGCTCAATCAAGCTTGTCGTCTTTACTACTTTATGTCATTCTCTCCAGCCCCAACAGTTTAAAAAGTGTTGGTAGGGGGCAGAATGCAGTCATTATTACTGAAACGGGATCCAAGTGGTAAATATAAAGATCCAGTCCATTTTTTAAATTGGAGGCCCCTTACTAGCAAAAATTATAGCAAAATGCATAGAGCATAGAATTAAAACGGTATTGTCGGATATTATTCATCCTAATCAGACAGGTTTTTTTTACATGGAAAAAAACCTAAGACAAGTACTGGAAATAATGTAAGACAAGTACTGGAAACAATGGAACACTATAACAATTCTGGGAAACCAGGCCTTGTATTTATAGCTGACTTTGAAAAGGCTTTTGATAAAGTACGACTGGAATTTATATATAAAGGCCTGGCATATTTACATTTTGCAGAATCTCTTTTAAAATGTGTTAAAGTTATGTATAGTAACCCAAGGTATAAAGTAGTAAATAATGGCTACTTCTCAGAAAGTTTTAAACTGTTAAGAGGAGTAAAACAAGGTTGTCCACTATCGGCATATCTATTTATTATTGCCATCGAAATGTTAGCTGTTAAAACAAGATCCAACAATAATATCAAGGGGTTTGAAATCCAGGGCTTAAAAACAAAGGTGTCATTGTACACTGATGATTCATGTTTTCTTTTAAATCCACAATTTGGATCCCTCCACAGCCTCAGAGGATCTAGATAGTTGTTCTTTCCTCTCTGGATTACAACCAAATGATGATAAATGTACTATATTATGAATTGAATCACAAAAAAATAATAGTTTTACATTACAGTGTAGTTTACCAATAAAATGGTCTGACAGCAATGTGGGCATACTCAGTACATTTACATTTACATTTAAGTCATTTAGCAGACGCTCTTATCCAGAGCGACTTACAAATTGGTGCATTCACCTTATGACATCCAGTGGAACAACCACTTTACAATAGTGCATCTAAATATTTTAAGGGGGGGGGTGAGAAGGATTACTTTATCCTATCCTAGGTATTCCTTAAAGAGGTGGGGTTTCAGGTGTCTCCGGAAGGTGGTGATTGACTCCGCTGTCCTGGCGTCGTGAGGGAGTTTGTTCCACCATTGGGGAGCCAGAGCAGCGAACAGTTTTGACTGAGCTGAGCGGGAACTGTACTTCCTCAGTGGTAGGGAGGCGAGCAGGCCAGAGGTGGATGAACGCAGTGCCCTTATTTGGGTGTAGGGCCTGATCAGAGCCTGGAGGTACTGAGGTGCCGTTCCCCTCACAGCTCCGTAGGCAAGCACCATGGTCTTGTAGCGGATGCGAGCTTCAACTGGAAGCCAGTGGAGAGAGCGGAGGAGCGGGGTGACGTGAGAGAACTTGGGAAGGTTGAACACTAGACGGGCTGCGGCGTTCTGGATGAGTTGTAGGGGTTTAATGGCACAGGCAGGGAGCCCAGCCAACAGCGAGTTGCAGTAATCCAGACGGGAGATGACAAGTGCCTGGATTAGGACCTGCGCCGCTTCCTGTGTGAGGCAGGGTCGTACTCTGCGGATGTTGTAGAGCATGAACCTACAGGAACGGGCCACCGCCTTGATGTTAGTTGAGAACGACAGTTTGTTGTCCAGGATCACGCCAAGGTTCTTAGCGCTCTGGGAGGAGGACACAATGGAGTTGTCAACCGTGATGGCGAGATCATGGAACGGGCAGTCCTTCCCCGGGAGGAAGAGCAGCTCCGTCTTGCCGAAGTTCAGCTTGAGGTGGTGATCCGTCATCCACACTGATATGTCTGCCAGACATGCAGAGATGCGATTCGCCACCTGGTCATCAGAGGGGGAAAGGAGAAGATTAATTGTGTGTCGTCTGCATAGCAATGATAGGAGAGACCATGTGAGGTTATGACAGAGCCAAGTGACTTGGTGTATAGCGAGAATAGGAGAGGGCCTAGAACAGAGCCCTGGGGGACACCAGTGGTGAGAGCGCGTGGTGAGGAGACAGATTCTCGCCACGCCACCTGGTAGGAGCGACCTGTCAGGTAGGATGCAATCCAAGCGTGGGCCGCGCCGGAGATGCCCAACTCGGAGAGGGTGGAGAGGAGGATCTGATGGTTCACAGTATCGAAGGCAGCCGATAGGTCTAGAAGGATGAGAGCAGAGGAGAGAGAGTTAGCTTTAGCGGTGCGGAGCGCCTCCGTGATACAGAGAAGAGCAGTCTCAGTTGAATGACTAGTCTTGAAACCTGACTGATTTGGATCAAGAAGGTCATTCTGAGAGAGATAGCGGGAGAGCTGACCAAGGACGGCACGTTCAAGAGTTTTGGAGAGAAAAGAAAGAAGGGATACTGGTCTGTAGTTGTTGACATCGGAGGGATCGAGTGTAGGTTTTTTCAGAAGGGGTGCAACTCTCGCTCTCTTGAAGACGGAAGGGACGTAGCCAGCGGTCAGGGATAAGTTGATGAGCGAGGTGAGGTAAGGGAGAAGGTCTCCGGAAATGGTCTGGAGAAGAGAGGAGGGGATAGGGTCGAGCGGGCAGGTTGTTGGGCGGCCGGCCGTCACAAGACGCGAGATTTCATCTGAGAGAGAGGGGAGAAAGAGGTCAGAGCACAGGGTAGGGCAGTGTGAGCAGAACCAGCGGTGTTGTTTGACTTAGCAAACGAGGATCGGATGTCGTCGATCTTCTTTTCAAAATGGTTGACGAAGTCATCTGCAGAGAGGGAGGAGGGGGGAGGGGGAGGAGGATTCAGGAGGGAGGAGAATGTGGCAAAGAGCTTCCTAGGGTTAGAGGCAGATGCTTGGAATTTAGAGTGGTAGAAAGTGGCTTTAGCAGCAGAGACAGAGGAGGAAAATGTAGAGAGGAGGGAGTGAAAGGATGCCAGGTCCGCAGGGAGGCGAGTTTTCCTCCATTTCCGCTCGGCCTTCCGGAGCCCTGTTCTGTGAGCTCGCATTGAGTCGTCAAGCCACGGAGCAGGAGGGGAGGACCGAGCCGGCCTGGAAGATAGGGGACATAGAGAGTCAAAGGATGCAGAAAGGGAGGAGAGGAGGGTTGAGGAGGCAGAATCAGGAGATAGGTTGGAGAAGGTTTGAGCAGAGGGAAGAGATGATAGGATGGAAGAGGAGAGAGTAGCGGGGGAGAGAGAGCGAAGGTTGGGACGGCGCGATACCATTCGAGTAGGGGCAGTGTGGGAAGTGTTGGATGAGAGCGAGAGGGAAAAGGATACAAGGTAGTGGTCGGAGACTTGGAGGGGAGTTGCAATGAGGTTAGTGGAAGAACAGCATCTAGTAAAGATGAGGTCGAGCGTATTGCCTGCCTTGTGAGTAGGGGGGGAAGGTGAGAGGGTGAGGTCAAAAGAGGAGAGGAGTGGAAAGAAGGAGGCAGAGAGGAATGAGTCAAAGGTAGACGTGGGGAGGTTAAAGTCGCCCAGAACTGTGAGAGGTGAGCCGTCCTCAGGAAAGGAGCTTATCAAGGCATCAAGCTCATTGATGAACTCTCCGAGGGGACCTGGAGGGCGATAAATGATAAGGATGTTAAGCTTGAAAGGGCTGGTAACTGTGACAGCATGAAATTCAAAGGAGGCGATAGACAGATGGGTAAGGGGAGAAAGAGAGAATGACCACATGGGAGAGATAAGGATCCCTATGCCACCACCCCGCTGACCAGAAGCTCTCGGGGTGTGCGAGAACACGTGGGCGGACGAAGAGAGAGCAGTAGGAGTAGTATACATGCATACATATACATACATTCTCTCACTCCACTACATTTAATAGAAAGTTAGCAACAAAAAAAAGAGATAAGATCTCGCTACCATGGAAAGGAAAATACCTGTCTATTTGTGGAAAAATCACCCTGATTAACTATTTAGTCATATCCCAGTTTACCTATTTGCTAATGGTCTTGCCTACACTTAGCGACCTGTTTTTATTTTATTTTATTATATGAGCAAAATATATTCAATTTTATTTGGAATGGCAAGCCAGACAAAATTAAAAGGTCCTATTTATACACTGCTCAAAAAAGTAAAGGGAACACTAAAATAACACGTCCTAGATCTGAATGAATGAAATATTCTGATTAAATACTTTTTATTTACATAGTTGAATGTGCTGACAACAAAATCACACAAAAATGATCAATGGAAATCAAATTTATCAACCCATGGAGGTCTGGATTTGGAGTCACACTCAAAATTAAAGTGGAAAACCACACTACAGGCTGATCCAACTTTGATGTAATGTCCTTAAAACAAGTCTAAATGAAGCTCAGTAGTGTCTGTTGCCTCCACGTGCCTGTATGACCTCCCTACAACGCCTGGGCTTGCTCCTGATGAGGTGGCGGATGGTCTCCTGCGGGATCTCCTCCCAGACCTGGACTAAAGCATCTGCCAACTCCTGGACAGTCTGTGGTGCAACGTGGCATTGGTGGATGGAGCGAGACATGATGTCCCAGATGTGCTCAATTGGATTCAGGTCTGGGGAACGGGCGGGCCAGTCCATAGCATCAATGCCTTCCTCTTGCAGGAACTGCTGACACACTCCAGCCACATGATGTCTAGCATTAGGAGGAACCCAGGGCCAACCGCACCAGCATATGGTCTCACAAGGGGTCTGAGGATCTCATCTCGGTACCTAATGGAGGTCAGGCTACCTCTGGCGAGCACATGGAGGGCTGTGCGGCCCCCCAAAGAAATGCCACCCCACACCATGACTGACCCACCGCCAAACCGGTCATGCTGAAGGATGTTGCAGGCAGCAGAACATTCTCCACGGCGTCTCCAGACTCTGTCACGTTTGTCACATGTGCTCAGTGTGAACCTGCTTTCATCTGTGAAGAGCACAGGGCGCCAGTGGCGAATTTGCCAATCTTGGTGTTCTCTGGCAAATGCCAAACGTCCTGCACGGTGTTGGGCTGTAAGCACAACCCCCACCTGTGGACGTCGGGCCCTCACACCACCCTCATGGAGTCTGTTTCTGACCGTTTGAGCAGACACATCTACATTTGTGGCCTGCTGGAGGTCATTTTGCAGGGCTCTGGCAGTGCTCCTCCTGCTCCTCATTGTACAAAGGCGGAGGTAGCGGTCCTGCTGCTGGGTTGTTGCCCTCCTACGGCCTCCTCCACGTCTCCTGATGTACTGATCTGTATCCTGGTAGCGCCTCCATGCTCTGGACACTACGCTGACAGACACCGCAAACCTTTAAACATTATATATAACATCATATTGGTTGCAAGAACTGTATATAGTAATTGAAAATGGAAAATGTCTAAGTTTTAAATCCGGCGTTGCTTTGCGTATCAGTTCATAAACCATGTGCCATGGAATCGGAACATCTGACATCTCTTCCCAACTATTTTGCAATCTCAACTCAGCAAAAAAAGTAACGTCCCTTTTTCTGGACCCAATCTTTCAAAGATAATTTGTAAAAATCCAAATAACTTCACAGATCTTCATTGTAAAGGGGTTAAACACTGTTTCCCATGCTTGTACAATGAACGATAAATAATTAATGAACATGCACCTGTGGAATGGTCGTTAAGACACTAACAGCTTACAGACGGAAGGCAATTAAGGTCACAGTTATGAAAACTTTGGACACTAAAGAGGCCTTTCTAATGACTCTGGAAAAACACCAAAAGAAAGGGCGCCCAAGAAAGTGCAGCAGGCGATTTTGCTGTGAGAGATGCACTCACACCTGCCTGCTGCCATTCCTGAGCAAGCTCTGTACTGGTGGTGCCCCGATCCCGCAGCAAAATCAACTTTAGGAGACGGTCGTGGCGCTTGCTGCACTTTCTTGGGCGCCCTGAAGCCTTCGTCACAACAATTGAACCGCTCTCCTTGAAGTTCTTGATGATCTGATAACTGGTTGATTTAGGTTACTGGCAGCAATATCCTTGCCTGTGAAGCCCTTTTTGTGCAAAGCAACGATGACGGCGCGTGTTTCCTTGCACAGTGAGGCGAGGACTTTTGGAGGATGGCCTGGTGTCAAGAAGGGCAGCAAAGAAGCCACTTCTCTCCATGAAAAACATCAGGGACAGACTGATATTCTGCAGAGGGTACAGGGATTGGACTGCTGAGGACTGGGGTAAAGTCATTTTCTCTGATGAATCCCTTTTCTGATTGTTTGGGGCATCTGGAAAAAAGCTTGTCTAGAGAAGACCAGGTGAGCGCTACCATCAGTCCTGTGTCATGCCAACAGTAAAGCATCCTGAGACCATTCATGTGTTGGGTTGCTTCTCAGCCAAGAGAGTGGGCTCACTGACAATTTTGCCTTAGAACACAGCAATGAATAAAGAATGGTACCAACACATCCTCAGAGAGCAACTTCTCCCAACCATCCAGGAACAGTTTGGTGACGAACAATGCCTTTTCCAGCATGATGGAGCACCTTGCCCTATGGCAAAAGTGATAACTAAGTGGCTCGGGGAACAAAACATTGATATTTTGGGTCCATGGTCAGGAAACTCCCCCAGACCTTAATCCCATTGAGAACTTGTGGTCAATCGTCAAGAGGCGGGTGGACAAGAAAACCCCCCCGCAAATTCTGACAAACTCCAAGCATTGATTATGCAAGAATGGGTGTGCATTCAGTCAGGATTTGACCCAGAAGTTAATTGACAGTATGCCAGGGCCGATTGCAGAGGTCTTGAAAAAGAAGGGTCAACACTGCAAATATTGACTCTGCATCAACTTCATGCAATTGTCAATAAAAGCCTTTGACACTTATGAAATGCTTGTAATTATACTTCAGTATTCCATAGTAACAGGTCTCATGATTTGTTGCACATGAGCGGTAGGCTACTTCAAGCAGTGCAAAATGTTATTACAGTAACCCAAAAAGGCTGAAAACCACTTTTTTCAGACTCAGTCAGGCCTTTGATGGAAGTGTGCCCTTATTCTCATTTGGGGTTTGTAAATGGGCCACTTCTTAATCGAGAGTAGCTTAATGTAGGCCTAATCTCCCTACATAAGAGTGCACTGTGTGTGGTCTGCAGTGGGTCCGTAATCTCATAGTCACTCCAACTCCAGCTGTTCTCCCTCAATCAATTAGAGTAAGGTGAAGTTGCTTACCCCTACGCTTATCTTGGGTCAGTTTTGCATTTCCCACACTAATGGTTAAAGGTGCATTTCTGGGTAACAATTAAGCATTTTACGGTGATTGTTTTCAATTAAAATGGTCAAAAAGTAACAAATTGCTCTCTTAGAAAAGAGCAATTTCGGAAGCAAGTATTTTACTTGGACTTTCTGGGAGTGGCGAGCGGAAAACTAAAAACTAGCTGTTACTTTCAGAGGGGTTTGGAACGCTCTTTCTTATTAGTCTATTAACAGGGTTGGGTATATTCATTTCTAAATGTAATCTGTTAAAGTTACGAGTTACCTGTCCAAAATTGTAATCGGTAAATGTAACTTTTTTGTATTACCCAAACTCCGTAATCTGATTTTACTTTCGGTTACTTTTAGAATACTTTTCCATTAAGAGGCATTAGAAGAAGACAAAAAATGTATATTACCAATTGATCGACATCTATTGCAGGATAAATCAATGCGACATTGCTTCGACAGGAAATGGATGTTGCATTTTCCTTTATGGTTTATGTAGGATTCTTCTAACCCATTGCTGTAAACTTCAATGATAATATGACTAGGCTATATCTTTACATTAAAAAACAAAATGTCATATTTCCAGTCAATCCAATTAATTTAATATCCTTTCATTTTCAAGAATAGGACTTTTTATTAGCCAAATTGTTTTACCTGAACATAACCCTAAAATTAAGGACTTGTTAGACTACTCTGTTGTTTATGATTTTGTTATCTTGGAGGACTGATTGGCCTCATTGCTTCAAGTTTAAAAATATACATACATGGAATGGCATGCAGGGCTCAACAGTAACGCTTGTTCTCTTGTCCAGGACAGGTTAAAAAAATTGGGACGAGAATATAGATTTAAGTTGTCCGAATGGAAAAGTACATTTTTTTTATTGCGAAAATCACAATATCAAACAATTACTCCTATCAGAATTGGATCATAGAGGCCAACATTGGAATAATATTAAAATATTTTTTTAATGTACATAAATAAAAAAGACTACACGTCAAAGTGTAGGTGATATGCATAATTGATACAGTCTCATGTCCAAACCGATGCTGACATGAGGAAGACGCCAGAAAATGCCAAACTTTAATGAGACTTAATTACATAAAAAATATGTTAAGTGCCAGTCATGTTTGACAAATATAAAGGCATGATTCTGTCGACATACTTGAGGAACGGTTCGTTCGGATCAAATGGCGACAAGAGCTGAGAGTGAAGGACAGTGCCTGTTGCAGCGCATCACCCACCTTGAATCTGAGCGGAGGCGCTTTGAAATTATTTAACCATAAATGTCAATGTTTAAAACCTAGATGTTTTATGTCATTTTATGAAGCATATCTTACCTTGTTTCAAAGTAGCCTAGCCAAAATATGATCACAGAAATATTTAGGGAATTATTTAAACACCTACATTTTTCTCTAGTTCTATTGGTTTTCAAATCAACATTTGTTTTTTTTGTCCAGCAGCAAAAGGTATAATTCAAGTCATATTAGTAACCCATGCTAGTTGATACATATTTAGATCTCCCCTCTTTCTTAATTTTTAACCAATACTTTCCTCTCTGTCACATGAAACTGTTCGTGAGGTGGGCTTTTGAGAACAGTGTTTTCCCACGAATGAATTTTTGAACACGCGTAGTCTACAACCATGTACGCATTGTTGAAGAAATAAAACTTTAGCAACATTTAAAGCTAAATGGTCTGATCTGTTGCACCAGCTTCATTGATTTTTTTACATTTTTTAATGTGTAGTGGTTGTTTGAATTATGGATCTGTTGTCCGAGAACTGTCCCAGATTCTGTTTTTAACTGTGGCAAAGACATATTTTATATCATCCCAGGGAAGGAGGGAATAATTTGATAAAATACATAAAAAGTGTTTGGTTGTAATTGTAATATTGCAATTTTTTATGGGCTACTAAGGTTGGGCAACCATCTTCCAGGATAGCCTTAAAGGGCCAGTGTTGTATTTTGAGACAGGCTTGACTATGCAAAGAAGACAATAGGCACAGTGTGCCCGACATTTTTGTCTGATTCTCTGCGGTCAAAAAATATAGTAATACGTTTTATTTTGTAAAGTGGTTACTATATCATACAATGATAACATTTTTTGGACAAGTAAATCTATCCTACTTATCCAATGGCTAAAAGAGTTCATGTCAAGCACTGGCAGGCTTTGAGCACTACCAAAAAGTGCATTTGCATTCTCCTACCATATCTATTGTGTTATATTCTCCTACATTATTATTTATTTAGTTATTTTTAAATATGACCCCCTTTTCTCCCCAATTTCATGGTATCGCTACAACTCCCGAAGGTCGAAAGCCATGCATCCTCCGAAACACAACCCAACCAAGCCGCACTGCTTCTTAACACAGCGCACATCCAACCCGGAAGCCAGCCGCACCAATGTGTCGGAGGAAACACTGCACCTGCCGACCTGGTTAGGACCTGGTTAGCGTGCACTGTGACCCGGCCTGCCACAGGAGTCAATAGTGCGCAATGAGACAAGGATATCCCTACCGGCCATACCCTCCCTAACCTGTAAGACGCTAGGCCAATTGTGCGTCGCCCCATGGACCTCCCGGTCGCGGCCGGCTGCGACAGAGCCTGGGCTCGAACCCAGAGTCTCTGGTGGCACAGCTAGCACTGTGATGCAGTGCCCTAGACCACTGCACCATCCGGGAGGCCCCTTCCTACACTATTTTAACGTTTCTACAAAATGTTTTCTTTCCAATAGTACCAATTATATACATATCCTGGCTTCAGGGCCGGAGCAACAGGCCGTTTACTTTGGGCATGTAATTCAGGAGGAAATTGAGAAAAACGGGGCCTAGCCCTAAGAAGTTATAAGAAATCTCGCTGTGCCCTCCAACGAACCATTAACCAGGCAAAGCGTCAATACAGGAATAAGATCGAATTGTACTACACCGGCTCCGACGCTCGTCGGATGTGGCAGGGTTTGCAAACTATTACAGACTACAAATGGAAGCACAGCCTAGAGCTGACCAGTGACACGAGCCTACCAGACAAGCTGAATAACTTCTATGCTCTCTTCGAGGCAAGTAACACTGAAACATGCATGAGAGCATCAGCTGTTCCGGACTACTGTGTGATCACGTTCTCCGCAACCGATGGGAGTAAGACCTTTAAACAGGTCAACATTTACAAGGCCACTGGACCAGATGGATTACCAGGACATGTACTCCGCGCATGCGCTGACCAATTGGCAAATGTCTTCACTGACATTTTCAACCTCTCCCTGTCTGTAATACCAACATGTTTCAAGCAGACCACCATAGTCCCTGTGCCCAAGAGCACTAACGTAACCTGCCTAAATGACTCACGACCCGTAGCACTCACATATGTAGCCATTAAATGCTTTGAAAGGCTGATCATGGCTCACATCAACACCATTATCCCATCTTAGACCCACTCCAATTTGCATACCACACCAACAGATCCACAGATGATGCAATTTACATTGTACTCCACACTGCCCTTTCCCACCTGGACAAAAGGAACACCTTTGTGAGAATGCTATTCTTTGACTACAGCTCAACGTTCAACACCGTAGTGCCCACAAAGTTCATCACTAAGCTAAGGACCCTGGGACTAAACACCTCCCTCTGCAACTGGTTCCTGGACTTCCTGACGGGCCACCCCCAGGTGGTAAGGATAGGTAACAACACATCCCCTATGCTGATCCTCAATACTGGGGCCCCTCAGGGGTGCGTGCTCAGACCCCTCCTGTACTCCCTGTTCACTCATGACTGCATGGCCAGGCACGACTCCAACACCATCGTTTAAGTTTGCTGATGACACAACGACGAGACAGCCTATAGGGAAGAGGTCAGAGACCTGAACGTGTGGTGCAGGGACAACAACCTCTCCCTCAACGTGATCAAGATAAAGGAAGTCGTGACAATAAGAGACTTGCTTGGGCCAAGAAGCACTAGCAATGGACATTAGACCTGTGGAAATCTGTCCTTTGGTCTGACGAGTCCAACTTTGAGATTTTTGGGACCAACCGCCGTATCTTAGTGAGATGCAGAATAGGTCAACGGATGATCTCCACATGTGTGGTTCCCACCATGAACAATGCAACAGGAAGTGTGATGGTGTGGGTGTGCTTTGCTGGTGACACTGTAATTTATTTAGAATTCAAGGCACAATTTACCAGCATGGCTACCACAGCATTCTGCAGCGATACGCCATCCCATCTGGTTTGCGCTTAGTGGGACTATTTATTGTACAGGACAATAACCCAACCCACCTCCAGGGTGTGTAAGGGCTACTTGACCAAGAATGAGAGTGATTGAGTGCTGCATCAGATGACCTGGCCTCCACAATCACCCTACCTCAACCGAATTGAGATGGTTTTGGATGAGTTGGCCCGCTGAGTGAAAGAAACTCTGCCAACAAGTGCTCAGCATATGTGGGAACTCCTTCAAGACTGTTGGAAAAGCATTCCAGGTGAAATTGGTTTAGAAAATGCAAAATCAAATCTAGAATCGGCTTGCTATTTTGCAACAAAGCCTCCTTCACTCACGCCGCCAAACTTACCCTTGTAAAATTGACTATCCTACCGATCCTCGACTTCGTCAATGTCATCTACAAAATAGCTTCTAATACTCTACTCAGAAATCTGGATGCAGTCTATCACAGTGCCATCCGTTTTGTTACTAAATCACCTTATACCACTGCGACCTGTATGCTCTAGTCGGCTGGTCCTTGCTACATATTCCTCGCCAGACCCACTGGCTCCAGGTCACCTATAAGTCTATGCTAGGTAAAGCTCCGCCTTATCTCAGTTCACTGGTCACAATAACAACACCCACCCATAGCACGCGTTCCAGCAAATATATCTCACTGGTAATTCCCGAAGCCAACACCACCTTTGACCGCCTTTCCTTCCAGTTCTCTGCTGCCAGTGACTGGAACGAATTGCAAAAATCGCTGAAGCTGGAGACTTTTATTTCCCTCAACAACTTTAAAAATCTGCTATCTGAGCAGCTAACCAATCGCTCCAGCTGTACATAGTCCATCTGTAAATAGCCCACCCAATTTACCTACCTCATCCCCATGCTGTTTTATTTACTTTATTTCTGCTCTTTTGCACACCAGTATCTCTACTTGCACATCATCATCTGTGCATTTATCACTCCAGTGTTAATCTGCTAAATTGTAATTATTCGCTCCTATGGCCTATTTATTGCCTACCTCATGCCTTTTGCACACACTGTATATAGACTTTCTTCTTTCTACTGTGTCATTGACTTGTTTATTGTGTTATTGGCTTGTTTATTGTTTACTCCATGTGTAACTCTGTGTTGTTGTCTGTGTCACACTGCTTTGCCTTATCTTGGCCAGGTCGCATTTATAAATGAGAACTTATTCTCAACTAGCTTACCTGGTTAAATAAAGGTGAAATAAAAAATGTTAATAAAAAAAACCACAGTAAATCACGTTTTTGACTGCACTGGGCCTTTAAGGTTCGGATACGGGGAGGGGAAGCTGATCCTTGATCTGTATGGGAAACTTCACCCCGGAGCCAATTGCCACATTACTAATCTTTAGACCCTAGATAAAAACCAGAGCATGTGCTGTCAGTTCAATAAGAACATCTAAATCTGAGCAGAAATGTATGAAGGATGTGTATCTCAAATCAAATGTTTAAATCAAAATCCGAAAATTTAGTCATTACAACGCCAAACTTTTTTCCAAATGAACTATATAATATCGAAAGAAACATGGCAAACGTTGTTTAGAATCAATCCTCAAGGTGTTTTTCACATATCTATTCGATGATAAGTCATTCGTGGCAGTTGGGTTTCTCCTCTGAAGCAATTGGAAAAATACATGCAGCTGGAGATTACGCAATAATTGCAACGGAGGACACCAAGCGAGCACCTGGTAAATGTAGTCTCTTATGGTCAATCTTCCAATGATATGCCTACAAATACGTCACAATGCTGCAGATACCTTGGGGAAACGACAGAAAGTGTAGGCTCATTCCTTGCGCATTCACAGCCATATAAGGAGACATTGGAACACAGCGCCTTCAAAATCTGGGGCATTTCCTGTTTGAAATTTCATCTTGGTTTCGCCTGTAGCATCAGTTCTGTGGCACTCACAGATAATATCTTTGCAGTTTTGGAAACGTCAGAGTTGTTTTCTTTCCAAAGCTGTCAATTATATGCATAGTCGAGCATCTTTTCGTGACAAAATATCTTGTTTAAAATGGGAACGTTTTTTTTATCCCAAAATTAAGAGTGCCCCCTATATCGAAGAAGTTAAGAAGCCAAGCGTTTAGCTGCTTCGTGAGGGTAGGCCCATAGAATTACAGAGAACATTATGCTCTGGTTTCCTGGACACAGATTATGCCTAATCCTGGACTAAAACACATTTTCAAAGTAGGTTCTCCATTGTGCTTCTTCATTAGTCCAGAAATAGTCTTAATCTATGTCCAGGAAACCCACATATGATGTAGGCTAGCCTTCTCCATGGGTATCAAGGTCTAGCAGCAATTGTACTATTTTAGGTAGGCCTAATTGATTGACTTGCTTGTTGGTTGTACCATCTGGAATAACTCCTCTATTTCCCCAAGGTGTAACCGTCCTGAAACTGGAAATGCAGGCTTCTCGCGTCGGAGTGGTCAGGGACTCCATGCTGGCTAATCCTCTTTTAATTAGGGTAAGGAGCATGGTTTGAAGAGAGGCTACATGGATCAGGCAAAGTGCCGAGCAATCATACCCATACTGCATTGGCTGCCCTCCCTTGCTTATTAGGCTGTGTTTGCACAGGCAGCCGAATTCAAACATTGTTTCCTGGCCTTTTGACCAAAAAATATCAGAATTGGGCTGCCTGTCTAAGCGCCTTAGTTTCTTCTTTGAGATATTTCAATGTCATTCAATTTCAAAAAACAACACTAGAGGGCTGCATTGCCAGTTGAATAATATATTTCTTATATCTGTCCAAATTATTTCTCCTTCCTAAAGTGTACACTTCTTCACCTTCAATGATTTCAAACTGGAACATGAAATATGGTGCAAACTCCTAAGAACTCTGTGTATGGACCCTAAAACGGTTCTGAACTAATATTCATACCAATCTATGAACCTCAGCTATCATAGTTGTTATATTGACTTCAAGTCTGAATGGCATTAATGAAGCCTATGGATAGAGTAGAATATAATAACTTTATTGTGCCATATACATGTACTGTAGTTATTATCACGCATGAGATCCCACCATTGTAGCCTGTACATTGAATATATTCACTGATTATGTACTTTTCCTTGGCAAATAAAGGTGTCGTTCAGGTATGAATTATTTTCTTTAACCTTTATGTAACTAGACAAATTCTTATTTTCAATGACGGCCTAGGAATAGTGTGTTAACTGCCTTGTTCAGGGACAGAACAACAGATTTGTACCTTGTCAGCTTGGGGATTTGAACTTGCAACCTTTCAGTTACTAGTCCAACACGCTAACCACTAGGCTATGCTGCCGCCAAATAGCTGTGAGACATTCTTTTTCAGTCATATCCAATACCAGGTGTATCAAACTCCATTCTTTGAATGATCCTGTGTCTGCATGTAGGTATTACAATTATACACTTCAACAGTGTTTACCACTCCTGCTCCTGGGACATCAATGATTACACATTGTAATTATGCAATAGACTAGAAACATGATTTAAGTAAAGGCTGATTTGTAATTTATATATACAGAAAAAAACAGTACACTACACTTCCTATGCATATATCATCTGCATTAATCTGAGGACACAGGATAGTATTTCAATGAGATGCTTAATTTCAACCAGTGGAAAATGTGAAATGCTTTATTGAAAGAAGTTAATTATCTAGGTGTCTGAAATACATAATACATGCATTATAATTTTGATAATTGTAATATTTTATTATAAATACAAGTTCAAGCTATACTTCAATGCACATATGGTGTGCGTTGTAAAAAATAAAAATAGGAAGAAAGACGAGGTGGGGAGAGAGGTGTAAAAGATAGTTCTTACCTCTTTCCCTTTCTGAGGCAGACAGCATATCATTAATGAATTACAGTTCATCACAATTACATAGTGTCTAATCAGCCTTGGGCCCCCAGTTGGCCCGAAGGTTATCTTAAGAGCAGGTGAGGTGGCGATGACGGGACTGGCTTCCTCTCTCAAAACATACCTGAGAGACGGATGAATAGAGAGAGCGCATGATTAAGCCTTGTTTTTTAAAATTCAAACGTGGTCAGTCATCATAATCATTAGGAGGGTTGAAATTCAAAACTGACCTTGGATCATAAACTCTGGGTCTACTACATCTTTATCTATATTTCAATGTAAAGCATCTTTAATAATATTTCCTGTTGGCCCGACCAAGTGACCTCTCAGTATGATCATGCTGTGCCCTCTGTGTCAGCCAGTTCAGATGCGGCAGGGGTTCACTGTCACGGCTGATATAACCTAGAGAATTTAGGGAGAAGGGGGAACGGGATGTAGTGAAGGCAAGAGACTGTTATTGAGAAAATAAGGTAGTTAAAATAGACTGTGTTCAACAGGAATCTGTGTGTGTGTTGTCTCACCTGGTGTCCACACTAAGTGGCTACAGAGTACTTTATGCTGAAAAACATACACATGAGGACAAACAATAGAAGATAATGTCATTATTTGACTTTTACATTACCAAATCATTGTGAATTACTAAAGTATAATCTCTTATAACAAATCATGACAACATTTTATAGATAGGTGCATGTGTAGCATGTGACAATAGCAGGATCATATCAAGGATAGCGTCACAAATGAATACATAAATACCACTTGAAGCTTGATGATGACTTGATCATTTGAATCAGAGGTGTAGTGCTAAGGCAAAAACAAAAATGTGCACCCTTTTGAGTCCCCAGGACCAGGACTGAGAACCGCTGCTCTTCATTGGGACCTCTTAATCTGCAGACAGGCTTTCACAGTTCTCTGTATCTGAGGACAGAAAACCTCAGAAATAGACTTCATTACATTCAAATTAGACAGCACTGAATATGATGTTCTCTGTCCTCACTTCTATGGACTAGAATTACACAAAAGTACCTGCTCTATTCAGAATAGCCTACTCACTCCCATCTCGTTCCTCATCGAGTAACGATACAGGCTATTTGTTCTGTGACCGGCATAATAATGCAATGAAAAAAGCAGGGAGCAGGTTTCGAACCCTCAACATTCTAGCCCAAAGTCCAGCACGCTATCGACTATGCCCAAATGTATTAATTTGGGTTGGGGCCGATTGCGGCTAAAAACACTTGATCAATTTTAACAAGTGGAAAGGGGGAAAAATATTATTATTAGTTTTATCACAAGGGTAGCAGGCTGTGAATTCTGCAAACAACGTTTATAGGTTGGGCTTTTAGCTGAACAATAGACTATTCAACCTTGACTAAAGAATTGTCTAATAGCCGAGCTAGGTGTGAATTTTGGCCCATTCCTCCATGCAGATCTCCTCTAGAGCAGTGATGTTTTGGGGCTGTTACTGGGCAACACGTACTTTCAACTCCCTCCAAAGATTTTCTATGGGGTTGAGATCTGGAGACTGGCTAGGCCACTCCAGGATCTTGAAATGCTTCTTACGAAGCGACTCCTTCGTATGACATTCTCCCAATCTTCTTCTAGATGATCCAAATGCTCTCTAGCAAACTTCAGACGGGCCTGGACACGTACTGGCTTACGCAGGGGGACACGTCTGGCACTGCAGGATTTGATTCTTTGGTCCCAGCTCTCTGCAGGTCATTCACTAGGTCCCCACGTGTGGTTCTGGGATTTTTGCTCACCGTTCTTGTGATCATTTTGACCCCACGGGGTGAGATCTTGCGTCTTTTATACTGATAACTAGTTCAAACAGGTTCCATTAATACAGGTAACGAGTGGAGGACAGAGAAGCCTCTTAAAGAAGAAGTTACAGTGCCTTGCGAAAGTATTCGGCCCCCTTGAACTTTGCGACCTTTTGCCAGATTTCAGGCTTCAAACATAGAGATATAAAACTGTATTTTTTTGCGAAGAATCAACAACAAGTGGGACACAATCATGAAGTGGAACGACATTTATGGGATATTTCAAACTTTTTTAACAAATCAAAAACTGAAAAATTGGGCGTGCAAAATTATTCAGCCCCTTTACTTTCAGTGCAGCAAACTCTCTCCAGAAGTTCAGTGAGGATCTCTGAATGATCCAATGTTGACCTAAATGACTAATGATGATAAATACAAAACCACCTGTGTGTAATCAAGTCTCCGTATAAATGCACCTGCACTGTGATAGTCTGAGAGGTCCGTTAAAAGCACAGAGAGCATCAGTGGTCCTTCTGTAGCTCAGTTGGCGCTTGTAACGCCAGGGTAGTGGGTTCGATCCCCGGGACCACCCATACGTAGAATGTATGCACACATGACTGTAAGTCGCTTTGGATAAAAGCGTCTGCTAAATGGCATATATTATTATTATATTATATGAAGAATAAGGAACACACCAGGCAGGTCCGAGATACTGTTGTGAAGAAGTTTAAAGCCGGATTTGGATACAAAAAGATTTCCCAAGCTTTAAACATCCCAAGGAGCACTGTGCAAGCAATAATATTGAAATGGAAGGAGTATCAGACCACTGCAAATCTACCAAGACCTGGCCGTCCCTCTAAACTTTCAGCTCATACAAGGAGAAGACTGATCAGAGATGCAGCCAAGAGGCCCATGATCACTCTGGATGAACTACAGAGATCTACAGCTGAGGTGGGAGACTCTGTCCATAGGACAACAATCAGTCGTATATTGCACAAATCTGGCCTTTATGGAACAGTGGCAAGAAGAAAGCCATTTCTTAAAGATATCCATAAAAAGTGTAGTTTAA
Organism: Oncorhynchus gorbuscha; assembly: GCF_021184085.1. Classification (NCBI taxonomy): domain Eukaryota; kingdom Metazoa; phylum Chordata; class Actinopteri; order Salmoniformes; family Salmonidae; genus Oncorhynchus; species Oncorhynchus gorbuscha. The sequence goes on along the minus strand of NC_060176.1, from coordinate 35,866,664 downwards.
AGTTTGCCACAAGCCACCTGGGAGACACACCAAACATGTGGAAGAAGGTGCTCTGGTCAGAAGAAACCAAAATTGAACTTTTTGGCAACAATGCAAAACGTTATGTTTGGTGTAAAAGCAACACAGCTCATCACCCTGAACACACCATCCCCATTGTCAAACATGGTGGTGGCAGCATCATGGTTTGGGCCTGCTTTTCTTCAGCAGGGACAGGGAAGATGGTTAAAATTGATGGGAATATGGATGGAGCCAAATACAGGACCATTCTGGAAGAAAACCTGATGGAGTCTGCAAAAGACCTGAGACTGGGACGGAGATTTGTCTTCCAACAAGACAATGATCCAAAACATAAAGCAAAATCTACAATGGAATGGTTCAAAAATAAACATATCCAGGTGTTAGAATGGCCAAGTCAAAGTCCAGACCTGAATCCAATCGAGAATCTGTGGAAAGAACTGAAAACTGCTGTTCACAAATGCTCTCCATCCAACCTCACTGAGCTCGAGCTGTTTTGCAAGGAGGGATGGGAAAAAATGTCAGTCTCTCGATGTGCAAAACTGATAGAGACATACCCCAAGCGACTTACAGCTGTAAATCGCAGCAAAAGGTGGCGCTACAAAGTATTAACTTAGGGTGCTGAATAATTTTGCACGCCCAATTAACAGTTTTTGAATTGTTAAAAGTGTTTGAAATATCCAATAAATGTCGTTCCACTTCATGATTGTGTCCCACTTGTTGTTGATTCTTCACAAAAAAATACAGTTTTATATCTTTATGTTTGAAGCCTGAAATGTGGCAAAAGGTCGCAAAGTTCAAGGGGGCCGAATACTTTTGCAAGGCACTGTACCGGTCTGTGAGAGCCAGAAATCTTGTTTGTTTGTAGCTGACCAAATACTTATTTTCCACCATAATTTGCAAATAAATTCATTAAAATTCCTACAATGTGATTTTCTGGGGAAAAAAAATCTCATTTTGTCTGTTAAAGTTGAAGTGTATCTATGATGAAAATTACAAGCCTCATCTTTTTAATGGAAGATCTTGCACAATTGGTGGTTGACTAAATACTTTTTTGCCCCACTGTACATGTGGGTAGAGTTATTAAAGCTACTAACCGAGAGTAGCAGCAGTGTAAAAGAGAGGGGCAATGCAAGTAGTGGGTAGCCATTTGATTAGATGTTCAGTAGTCTTATGGCTTGGGGGTAGAAGCTGTTTAGAAGCCTCTTGGACCTAGACTTGGCGCTCCCGTACCACTTGCTGTGCGGTAGCAGAGAGAACAGTCTATGACTAGGGTGGCTAGAGTCTTTTATCATTTTTAGGGCCTTCCTCTGACACCGTCTAGTATAGAGGTCCTGAATGGCAGGAAGTTTGGCCCCAGTGGTCTACTGGGCTGTACGCATTACCCTCTTCAAAGAACTTGAAGCTCTCAACCTGCTCCACTACAGCCCCGTCGATGAGAATGGAGGCATGCTCGGTCCTCCTTTTCCTGTAGTCCACAATCATCTCCTTAGTCTTGATCACGTTGAGGGAGAGGTTGTTGTCCTGGCACCACACGGCCAGGTGTCGGACCTCCTCCCTATATGCTGTCGTTGTTGGTGATCAGGCCTACCACTGTTGTGTCATCTGCAAACTTAATGATGGTGTTGGAGTCATGCCTGGCCGTGCAGTCATGAGTGAACAGGGAGTACAGGAGGGGACTGAGCACCCACCCCTGAGGAACCCCTGTGTTAAGGATCAGCGTGGCAGATGTGTTGTTACCTACCCTTACCACCTGGGGGTGGCCCATCAGGAAGTCCAGGATCCAGTTGCAGAGGGAGGTGTTTAGTCCCAGGGTCCTTAGCTTAGTGATGAGCTTTGAGAGCACTATGGTGTTGAACGCTGAGCTGTAGTCAAAGAATAGCATTCTCACATAGGTGTTCCTTTTGTCCAGGTGTGAAAGGGCAGTGTGGAGTGCAATAAAGATTGCATCATCTGTGGATCTGTTGGTGCGGTATGCAAATTGGAGTGGTTCTAGGGTTTCTGGGATAATGGTGTTGATGCTTTAAAAAGCACTTCATGGCTACAGACATGAGTGCTATGGGTCGGTGGTCATTTAGTCAGGTTACCTTAGTGTTCTTGGGCACAAGGACTATGGTGGCCTGCTTGAAACATGTTGATATTACAGACAGGGAGAGGTTGAAAATGTCAGTGAAGACACTTGACAGTTGGTCAGCGCATGCTTTTAGTACACGTCCTGATAATCCATCTGGCCTTTCAGCATTGTGAATGTTGACCTGTTTTAAAGGTCTTACTCCATTGGCTGCGGAGAGCGTGATCACACAGTCGTCCGGAACATGTTTCAGTGTTACCTTCCCCGAAGCGAGCATAGAAGTTATTTAGGTCATCTGGTAGAGTCGTGTCACTGGGAAGCTCTAGGCTGTGCTTCCCTTTGTTGTCTGTAATAGTTTGCAAGGCCTGCCACATCCGACAAGCGCCAGAGCCGGTGTAGTTTGATTCGATCTTAGTCCTGTATTGACGCTTTGCCTGTTTGATGGTTCGTCGGAGGTTATAGCGAATTTTCTTATAAGCTTCGGGGTTAGAGTCCCATTCCTTGAAAACAGCAGCTCTGTCCTTTAGCTCAGTGCGGATGTTGGCTGTAATCCATGGCTTTTGGTTGGGGTATGTACGTACAGTCACTGGGAACGACGTCATCGATGCACTTATTGATAAAGCCAGTGACTGATGTGGTGTACTCCTCAATGCCATCGGAAGAATCCCGGAACATATTCCAGTCTGTGCTAGTAAAACAGTCCTGTAGGCTTAGCATCTGCTTCATCTGACCACTTTTTTATTGACCGAGTCACTGGTGCTTCCTGCTATAATTTTAGCTTGTAAGCAGGAATCAGGAGGAAATATTTATGGTCAGATTTGCCAAATGGAGGGTGAGGGAGAGCTTTGTATGCATCTCTGTGTGTGGAGTAAAGTTCGTCTAGAGTTTTTTTCCCTCTGGTTGCACATTTAACATGCTGATTGAAATAAGGTAAAACTGTTTTAAGTTTCCCAGCATTAAAGTCCCCGGTCACTTGGAGCGCCGCCTCTCAATGAGCATTTTCCTTTTTGCTTATGGTGGTATACAGCTCATTGAGCACGGTTGGTTAAGAGCCCATGAAAATGCAGCTATCCTCTCGTCGGCACCATCTTACTGTCCCGTCCTCCCAGGCCATCGGCCTGGTGTAGGATCAGTTAGGGTCAAAGTAGTGGAATGGAGTGTTGATTTTATTTTTATGAAATAGTGGTATATAGGTTTAGAGTTAGTTTGGTGGATTTTTAAAGTGTTTGTATTACAAAATGTAACATGATTGAACCCACACTACCGCACAGTAGGTGGCGGCATGCAGAAACAAAATGTGCGAATGCCATGATCCCAAAGAAGAAGAAGGAGCATAGATATGTTATTGTTGTATTGTTTTCATAGTTCCATCCAGCTGCCACGCACGTCAATCCGAACAGCACAGAATATAAACAAAAGGGGAAACATTATTTATTGCTGTGTATTGAGCGCTAGCTGAAGAATGAGATGATTAAATGTATTTGTGAGACAATTAAATGTAATTATGAAAATGGATAATTAATTCTGAACGCTGCAGTCCGCCTGGTTTTCCACCTTCCCAAATTTTACACCCTGCTCCTCCGCAAACTCCACTGGCTTCCAGTCGAAGCTTGCATCCACTACAACACCATGATGCTTACCTACAGAACAGCAAGAGGAACTGCCTATCCCTACCTTCAGGCTATGCTCAAACCCTATATCCCAACCCGAGCACTCCATTCTGCTACCTCTGGTCTCTCGGCCCTCCCACCGCTATGGGAGGGCAACTCCTGCTCAGCCCAGTGCAAACTCTTCTCTATCCTGGCACTCCAATGGTGGATCCAGCTTCCCCCTGAAGCTAGGACAGCAGAGTCCATGCCCATCTTCTGAAAGCAGCCTACCTCTTTCAAGAGTATCTTAAATACCCCCCCCACACACACATACACACTTCTAGCTCTGAGTTTGCTGATAGCTACTTTATTGAGGAAAACTGTATTTACTATACATGTGATATGCTATCTTAAGATGAATGCCCTAACTGTAAGTTTCCTTGGAGCATCTGCTAAATGACTAAAATATTCATATAAGTAGACTGCTGATTGGTCACCTCATCCTCCTCTAGACTGCTAATTGGCCAGCTCATCCTTCTCAGAGATGACATCATGTTCTATGAGGTAATGGCGAGCATTTTGAAATGGTCTGTTCGAGTTGGGGGTTTTGAAGTGTTTTTTGGATATATTAAAAGTGAGATTTTCACTGGGAAGTTACCTTATTAATAAATAAATATTATTGACACATCACCCCCCTGTGTAATTAGCATTTAGATAGGTGATGCCTAACTGATGAGCCCTCTCCAGCTCCTGTATCTTTTGCTCAAACTCATGAGTTGAGGTGAAAGTGAGTCAATCCTATCTGCCAGAGATAACAGAACAAAAGAATGAGGGGAATGATTAGGAGGCTCACAACATGCCTGATGAGTTTGTATCATGAACAGGAGACTCTTGAGCTGATGTGAGATGTGGTTTGAGATGATCACATTTAAAGCTTCCCCATCCCCTGTTCCTTCTTCTGTCTGCCCCCAACTACCACCCTCAATGCCTCTCTAGTACATCCTAGTCAGGGCGGCTGGACCCATGCTCAAGTCCCCTGTGCTCTAGGGGGACGAAGCCTCTGCACTGAACCAGAGGTTCACTTATGCCATCAACACTGGGTGTCTTCCGCATCTCCCAATTCTGCTTCCTTTGATTTCAACTTCGTCAAGCAGAAGAGAAGATGAATGAGCCAGCTTGTCTCTTGGTTTCCCTTTTTGTTGCTGGGATTAATTCTACATTATGTCCTCTTACACTATCCAGCCCACCTCCACCGGAATAGAAAGGGGGAGCAGGGAGCCCTTTGCCTTTTGCACAACCCTCCTCTTTGCGTGCCTTTTCCAAAGGGGCATGTTTTGGCTGACGCAGAACATTTAATTATTTTATTTAAATGTCTATGATAATGAGGAACACTTTTTTGTACAGACCTACAGTGGGGCAAAAAGTATTTAGTCAACCACCAATTGTGCAAGTTCCTCCACTTAAAAAGATGAGGCCTGTAATTTTCATCATAGGTACACTTCAACTATGACAGACAAAATGAGAGAAAAACATCCAGACAATCACATTGTAGGATTTTTAATGAATGTTTTTGCAAATTATGGTGGAAAATAAGTATTTGGTCACCTACATACAAGCAAGATATATATTTACGATTGAGCTGGGCTTCGATAGATGGGTCAATGATGTAAGACTGGTTTGCCCAGTAGAGATCGCCATTGTCCTTTCTAGAGTCTTTCTGGTCGTAGTGTTGATTAGAGCGGATACGTTGGAGTACCCTGTAGTTCTTAGAGGAGTGTCTGTGTCCTAGGCCACGTATGTTCCAATCAATTGAGATTGTGTCCTAGGCCACGTGCCTAGGCCACGTACATTCTCAGCTGCAGACTGATAACCCAGACGACTAGGATTTAATAATTTATTGTATGTAGTGATCGATAGTTCAGAGTTCATACCATTTTGCCATACTCAGCTTGTGCTGTATTCTGGCTGGCCTATGCTACCCCCCAGGGAGCGTCCTGACACTGTTTTTGCTTTGTCATTATGGTGTATTGTGTGTAGATTGATGAGGGGCAAAAATAATTTAAGCAATTTTAGAATAAGGCTGTAAAAAAAAGTAAAGTGGTCTGAATACCTTCCTGAAAGCACTGTATATTATTGAAAAAGTAGAAATCTTAACATTTCTAGAAAACCTAAGGTTACAAATCAACTCAAAAGTGAGTGGCTTTGTGGTTTGGGCAGCTGCCTTCACCAGACCTACTGTGTCAGTAGGGGTTTGATTCCCCCAGATTTACTTGATTTAGTTACACATTTCAAATATGGACAGTCCAGGGAAATTTTACACCCGATTCATGATAAGAAATGACCATACCAGACACTTTATTTTAAGAACAGTTGTATTTAATGGATAACATCAATAGGAAATGAATAAAATAATAACAGTAGACGACACCAAAGTTAGTTTCCATTCATACAAATTGTCTGGTAAATTGCCA